>NC_134329.1:2746552-2868174 GCF_964195595.1 Calonectris borealis
ATAATAAATGAAATAAAAGAACTATAGTTGATGGATACATTTAATTAGGGTTTATTTACCGTGGGCTATATAAACACTTTTGTTTCTATAAGGGGAAGGATTTGTATCTGCAAGTTCTGCCTTGAACATTTCAAGTTAAAAACAAATGTTTTAAGAAAAGAAACTAACATAAAACAGCCCAGTGTTGGCTTTTGTGTCTTTGTAAATGTCTGTGGCGGTTTCTCCTTGTCTGAGGGAAAGAACCATTCATTAAATTAAAAGTGAACCAGTTAAACTGGACCTTTCATTGAAGAAAGTCTCCCAGTGATCCGTGCTTTATTTGGTGGATTATCTTACAACACAAATAAACCAAGCGTTTTTTTATCTTGGGATCTAAAAATACTGGAAAGAAAGGAAATCCAAGCAAGGCAGAAAATACTAGGAAATAATTTCCTATTAAACAGACCCTCTGCCTCCATATATCTCAAATCATGAAAGTACACAAGAGAGAAGGGCTCATATTCCTTCCTCTCTCTCAGGTTAAAAGCCAGTGACAGAGGAAATCGAATTCAAAGGTATCGTCAATGTTTGCAGTGTTCAAAAATAGATAGAAAGAAATATACACTAGAAATCCATCATGACTATTTGCTGGCAGCTAACTACAAAATGCAGATGATGTTGCCGTCTCTAAAAACAATTGAAACAAGATAGGATCCTGTGTGCATAAATATACTTAAAAATGCATAGATATTTAGGGTAGGTTCAAAATACTTTTTCTTTTTAAACAAAATACTTCAGCATTTATTTAGATATCTGTTTTGGCTGACTTAAAACAAATTCACACTTCACATTCTCTTTTTCTTTTCAAATATTATGCATAGCTTTACAAATCCTGCTTAGGAACATTGTGTGATAGTAGGCAACAAAGCAACCAGTATAGCTTGGAAGAACAATTACTATAAAAGAAGCAAAACAGTTTGAGAAATACTTTTTTCTTATGTTTTTTCTGCTGCAATTGAAATCTTGCTGGTTTTATTTATATTTGTATTTTTGTGAGACATTTACATGGAGTATTTCCAAGATTAAACTGGTTTTTATCATTATGTATTTAATGAAAAATGAGCAGAGTAATGTTCTCTGAGATGCAGGACTGAAATTCAGAATAAAATGGAGTCTTATACACTGAAATTGCGTGAATGCATAGCTGATTAAATTTTGGAAGGCTGCTAGTGGTTTGACATAATTTGTATTTTTCGACAGTGAGACTCAGATGCTATAAAGGACTCCAAAGATGTCCTGAAAAGTCTCTTGATCATGCTGATCAGCACCCAAAAGGCACTAATTCCTTCTGCACGTTGTATACAGGCACGTACATTCATGTACGTGCACATTCACAATTTTTATTTTCTGTGAGCACTAAAAATAGCTTTGCCTTTTATCTTTGCTTGTCAGCAGTGTCCCTACATAAATATAGCACATCTCATAAAGTCTCTTTTGCGCCCACAATGAGCCTCTAATTAATACTGCATATAATTCCATAACATTTATTATTAATAAGTATTAATACAACTTTAAAAAAAAATATAGAACCATTCTCAGGATTATGACTCTGACCTAGCATGTCTGGGATGAAAAAATGTACCGAGACAATAACTGCATTTCTTGTTTTCTTGGCATAAAAATCAAACAAAACTAAATGAAATTAAACAAATCAACACTAGGATGTTTTAATAACCATATCACTTTCCTGTGCATGTGATTCTTTTTTGTGATATAGGCGTGATTGTACTGATGGTGCAAAAAAAAAATTGCCAATAAAGCCTACTATTGTGACTAGTGCACCAAAGTTTAAAAAAAAAAAAATTGCATATATTCATATGCACTTGTAATAGAAAATATTTTCAAGTTTCACCCCTAGTAGTTTCATGGACCTTCCTCTTAGGCAATGCAAAGGGGAGCCAGCCAGGACAGAAAGGGCTATCGGATGAGTGAGAAGGAGCACGGTGGGCCTAGGAACAGTAGAAGTCTATCTGTGTGAGAAGCTAATGGCACAGATGGGGAAGAGGGAAAATATCTGTTGTCTTTTTCTCATCTTCCCAGAAATCTGCTGGAAGTCCGTGATGTTTAACGCCGGGAGCAATAGTGGGAATTTTCTTATATCAATAGGTCTTCTCAGAATGAAAGGGGTATGGAGCTCTGCAGCTTTATGTTCACAGCTGTTCAGCCATCGTGGGAGTCATTGCTTCCTGAGAATTCCTCCCTGAGAAGGTACTGTAGCCACTCGCTATAGGATAGGATTATTTAAGATACCTTCTATCATTCATGACTAACATGCAGCTACTTCTAGGATAAAACATAGTAGTTACCACTGAACTGGAAGAATACATAATGGTTCAAAGACTTATTTCTCAATCACTTACCTTTTATGGGAGTTGCAATGCAATTCAATGCTAAAAGTTGCAATGAAGTGGGAAAAGATAATCTCTGCTAATAATCAATTTATAAAATGTGTTCATACTGATGACTTACCTTGAAAATTCTGGTCCAGTAGAAGTTGGAAGCTAAACTAATACTAACCAGGCCTAATTCAGAAGGTTTTGTTTTATCTTACACCAAAACAAAGTATATTTCTGACTGCCATCTGGTGTTAGAGCAGATTTTCTGAAGGCTTCAGTTCTCACCTAGGCAAATAAATAAGCATTCAAAATATTTTCTCCATCCAGGACGCATCAGGTGGGTTTAGCTCATTCGAAAAATTTGTCTAGTCATTCTGGAGCCTAAATGACAGCTTAGCCGTTCTGAAAATCTGGCCATTTGTGCAAAATGGAGCAGAATGCAAGTAGGTTTACTTTTGACAAAACAGTGCTGTACACAAGGGCCATTTAGTCCTGGGCTGCTGTCCTGGTTTCGGCTCCTTTTGTCAAAGTGGTGATCATTTGTAACCTGTGACTTACAACTATAAGTGTGGGCTACCATATATCCGATTTGTCTAGAAATTTTGTTTATAAATAGAAAGGAACTTTGTGCTTTGCCTGTTTGCCCAGGATTTCCTGACATTCAACAGCCTTGCTGGAATTCTAGTTTTGCTGTGGTTGCTGAATGTTCACAGGTATCAGATATGCAGCTGCTGTGCTGTACTCACACGTAGGATGTAATATACTGTACGGTTGATCTGAGCAGACATAGTAAGCCTAACATTCTCAGCACGCTGGACTGACTGCGCGTGGTTGCAATTGATTGCGGAGCACATTCAGATTCGTTGCAGAGTCACTCTGCACGTAAGTGCATACTGCTGTCTAGGAGCCCTTTCTATCCGACAGACATTACTGTGAACAGTTTACAGCATTAGTAAGAGAAAATTTCCAAATGCTTTGCACACTTGAACTTCAGACAGTTTCCTCATCCTAATTAAAGCTGGTGAGTGGGAGTGCACCGGTCCTCTTCTGGCATATGAGTGTTAGTTCCTGACTGATACAGATGAGAAGGGTTTGGTGTAGCTTAATAATAGTTGTGCTTTGAAGAAATGTTTGGTTTATACAGTTAAAAAGGAAAAATTGTTTTGGATTGTAAAGGCCTAAAGGGCATAATCTGTACTATCTGATCCATTTGCGTTACGAGCTACTACACTGAAGCACAAAACAGCCACTTGATTTCTTGAGCACCTGAAGAGGAGGAGAGGCAGGGGGCTTGAGGGTGGCAGAGAGGGGAGCAAACAAACCTTGGCCAAAGCTTTCACAACAGAAGTTTCATTGTTTTAATTTAGGAAGTCACATGTGTAAAAGTTGCAATTTTTTTCCAGCATTTCCATTAGCACATTCAAATTGCAGTTGTTGGAAATCTTGTACAGGTAAGAATGTACTTTTCATAAGCTCTCAAGAGAACCATGAGGGAAGCAAAATAAGAAACAAAACCCTTTCTCCTGATTTCCACCCCCCTCCCAGAGTCACCTAAAAATGAGGGGATTAACTATTATGAATCAATAGGAGGCACTTTTGAAAGAGGAAGCATTGCCATCCAGATTTGAGGGAAATGAAGCGTTTATTGGAACAAAAATACCCTCTTTGTTCAAATGTTACTTCATTGAATTGTGTATTCCCTTCTGAAGAGCATGAAAAGCAATTGAAGAAAATGTTTTATTCCACTCTTCCTTTCTTTTACCACTCATGTCTTTTTCTTTATGTCTTCCTGTTTTACCTTCTTTTCTGTATGTCCATCTTCCTCATTAAATACTAACCAATGCTTTTCTAATTAATGCCAGTTTAATTTAATGTTTAATGAAGCTGTGCCTGTGTGGGGTGTTTGATTTCTTTTTGTGGTTCTGGCCTGACCATTGAGATTAGCAGCATCTGTACAAAGCTGCAAAGTCCCTTGGGGCACTGAGCAACAGTTCAAACTCCCTTTTTTTACAAAATGAAAGTGGCTGGCATGTAGGATGAGTAGAAAGTATCCTCTTCATAGAAGTGACTGTAGCTGTTTACCTTGCAGCTTTCTGAATCAGTTGATATTTGTTCACTTTCTTCTAAATTATTAAAGATGATGGAGTTAGGTACAACATTATTGTAATATAGCTGCAAATTGAGCTGGAAAAACTATTTTTAAGAAAAATGATGACATAACGCTGGCAAATTTTGTCTATAAATATTCCATAAGCATTTCTGTAATTATACCTGTAATTGGAAAACACTAAAAAATGTTGCATATGAATATCTTTCAGCTTGCGGGTCGTTTACAAACAGTTTTCAGAGACTTTTTTCCCTTGAGTACTCAGAATTTTTTATGCAGTTAGTCATCTAGATCACATGATACTATTTCTATTCCGTTTTAGTTACGTAGCTCACAGTGTCATAAGAGCCTTATTGGTAAGGCTACATGTACGCTGACAGAACAGACACTTGTACAGATATATAGGACCACAAGTCCTCATAACATTTTCCTTACCCACAAACGCAGTTTTTCTAGTGGAAAACGTGTTTGTGGAGAATGGACCAATATGGTAGTAATTACTGCTGAAATGACTTTGTGATTGGTTCTTTTCTGGGGATCAGCATATACTAGTGTTCCCCAAGAAGCACTACTGATCAGAGTGGTCGTATGAACTGTTCATCCTGTTTTTCAGGAGCACTAGGAAGCATAATCCTCAGTTTAAGGTATCAGTGGGGGACATATTCCATGAAATCTTGGGGCACTTCTAGGAATTAGCCTCAAAACAGCAGTGTTCTGCAAAGTTTCCCTGAACAACATTGAGCAGCAAGCTGCAGCGTGTTTGCTGGGACTCGTAGGAGGGAGGGAAGGAGTGGTGATTGGCAAGACGGTTTTTAAATGTCAGCACTGAAACTGTTGGCATTACTAGATTTGTTTAGAGAAGTTGGGCTGTGATGAGTCGATATCTGAAACAACGAGGTGAGTTTGTCTGCAAAGCAGATCCAAGCCCTCTTACGATAGCTAAAAAGAGCAATGGCACAGGTCATGGTGTGGTCTTGTAAACATGTACTTACTGGGCTGAGTTAGGCAGGGGTGTTTGTTGTTTCCAATCATATTATTCCTTTCTTGTGTATTTGTTTTTCCAGTGGGATTGGAAAGATAGTGTCACTTTCAGATGTGTGATGAACTCTCTCTGTCATAATCTAGCTCTTAATAACTTTATGGCTCCTCCTGCCATGGTAATTAACGTTTATCCTCTGCTGGCACCATGCTGCATCATTTAGATGAAGACACAACATTATTAAGGAGTGTCATCATAGTTTTCCTGAGAGACTATGCATTGAAGCAGAAAGTATTTAGGACACAGTTTAATTTTGAGGTTTGTTTTTATTTCAGGAGAAAGATTTGCAACATGATTATGTCTTTTTACATGGTAACGTGCAGGAGGAGGATGCAGATTAGAGTGTTTAAGGGAAACTAAGAAAATGTACATACTTTGAGACACATATATGCTGCTTATATGACTCTCACCCATTGCTTCATACAACCACTATTTACATTTGGAGCTAGTGGTTTCTTAAATGCTCAGAGCCCACAATTGAGCCCAGATTTCCAAAAGTGCTTGGCACCCAGCGGTTCTCACTGAGACATTTTTATGGCCAGATAATCAAAATTGCTCAGCATGGTGGAAGCTAGGGAGTTTTGAAAATCTAGCCACTTATTTTAATGCCCAAATGGAGGCTCGGTTCTTCAGGAAAACTGGTTCATATATTACAGTTCCATTGACTATGTATCAATCCTGTAAGTACATTTTTTCTCTTACGGACATACAGTCTATCATATACGTGCCCTTCAAAAACTTTCTCACTCATTCTTCCATATAAGTTGTAATTACATTAGTTTCATTGAATTTGGAAAGTTGTTGGTACCATACGAAAGAATCAAAGTTCAAATGAAAATCAGATCCAGTAATTATAGGATTTTCTACAAGCATTTTTCTTTTGGAAAAGACTTGACTTGGAAATGAAATAAAGACTTGACTTGGAAATGAAATAAAGACAAGAGACACCCGTTTCCAGGTTAGGAAACAAACAAAACCAAATTGTAAAGGGTGAGGGTTGCTTAGATGACCTGCTTCTTGTAAAGCAATTTGACAGCTGAAAAGAAAAACATTGAGGTAACTTGTAAAGTGAATAAGCTTTTAGCTGTTACATTTGCAATTTTCTGCTTAGTGTTGCCTATCCTACTGAGCAGAGAGACTTGGTAGTACATAATGCGCCGATAATAATAGTCAGCATTTACTTCATACTATGAAGACATTAACTAACTAGGCTAACACCCCTGCGAGGTAAGGAAATGCTGTGATTGCCACCTTGCCTGTGGCAGAGCAAACACACTAGCAGAGGTTAAAGTCAAGGTTTGCCATGAGAGTTGCTGGTTGTGTTGTTTCTCTCTTATTTCTTCGAACAGTTGCAGAACCACCTCTTAATGTCCCAAGAGACATGCTTCCTGTGCACTATTATAAGGACCTGATCCTTATCAACAAACGTGCTGTACCATTTGTGATAATAAAGGATTATTATGAGTATTTCATGATGGTCAGGGTATTTCACATCTGCCCACAAAAGGTTTCTTTTACTCAGGTAACTGTTAGACATGAATGGCAATTCCTGTGCTTCCTAGAATTTCAAATAAGTGCAATTAATAGCAGTCTCTGTGCCTCATAAAGTCATTTGGAAGTAGGCACAGGGAAGGTCAAAATGTCTCAGATGCTGGAGGAGGGGTATGTGGATGCAGAGTCAGCAGAAGCCATGACTGAGACAAAGAAAGGTGGGGGATCTTGGTTTTGTGGGACCTGTATTACGTGAACCTTCCTCATGCTGCCTCTAGCTGCCAGAAGCTCAGCAGTCCCTGTAGGAGTTGAACTGGCACGTAGGAGTCTTGTAACATGCAGCTTCCATTTCTGAGGGATCTAACATCAGATCTCTGTGGGTAAAGGAAAGCATTGCAAGGCTTGGTGTTCCAGCTAAGGGAATTATTCTCTCTTCAGTTGCTGCCCAGTAAGTAGGCCATACTATCAGAGTAGGTGATATTAGCAGAATGCCTTAAATTGGACCCTTTGGGTAAGAATCAGCTTCCAGTGCACTCTCCTAAGGTCTTCCAGTTTTACATAACTCCTGTTGGAACAATGTGGTTCCTTGCTAGCTACCATCTAGAAATTGACCCTTTTTTTGCTAAAGGTTGGGTAGGGCTGCATTTTCAAAAACACCTAAGTAATTTTTGCTAGTGTCTGTACTGTTACCAGGAGTAACACAGATACTTATGAGTGTGAGTCTCATTGAAAGTCAGCAGATGGAAGCCCAATTCTTTGAGTACAACCAGGTACCTACCTCTTACTGATTTTAGTAGGTACAGATTTATAAATATTTTTCATATATTGGACTATGGCATGTCTGAATTAATAGTTAGAAAGGTTTTAAAGCTCCCCTAAGGCCCCGTTTTCCTCACCATGTGCACTCTATGCCTCTTAGCTTGACCAATAGCTTTTCTCTTACAAAGCCCTAAAAGCACTGTGGAACTTCTGTTTACAAGGTTTGGTACACGTTTTCCTGGGAAACGAATGACCTCAGGATCATCCCACTCCTCTTTGTTCTTACACTGTGAAACATATTTGCCCACTATCCTCTCTCAACTGCTTGTAAGCAGTAAACTCAAGAGACAAGCCTGGGAGAGGTGGGTTGTTTGCAAACCTATATCTAAAAGGACTTCATTTAGCCAATAGTAAGAAATACTGTGAGTAGCTTTAGGGAAAAGATAGGGAAGTGGCTTGTGTAGTGTGCGTTGATGAATTCAAAAGGAATTTGTCTTTTAATTACTTTGCTACTTTTGAAAATGTATGCGTAAGTCTTTCCCTCAAACAAAAGGAATTTAAGCTTTTTAGACAAAGAGGCCCCTGACTGACTTGAGGCGTTATGACACTAACTGGTTGCAAGTTCAGTCTGTTGCTGGATCAGCTTCCTTAAACAGTCTTGTTAAGGAACCTTTGCCAAAAATCGTATTTGAGGCTGGCTTAACATGGTGGTAAATGAACTCTTTCATCTGCATTCTTCCAGCAACAAGTGCTAGCTTAAAAGTAAGGTGCTGAAAAGGATGAAATAAATGCTATGTCAGTACGCTTTTTTTAACAGCATTACTAGTAGTGGCTGGCACTACAATATGTTAAAATACTTTGCGCTGTATGCTACAAAATGCACAAATGGTTTGAGAAATCTTTATGATATAAGTATGTCTTCCTCCCTCATGTGGAGTGTTTATGATTCCTCTTTTCCAGGGTAGATTTTTTAAAATCTAGTCCTTCTCTACTTGCCCTTTTTCCCTCTTGGTTTGGATATCCCATTTTTGCTTGGAGTGTCTCTCACAAAATCTGGAATTAGATATATAGAAACTTTAATTGTGTAGTCTTCTTCCTCCTAATACAGTTTAATTTCTAGGATTGGGGGATATTTATTATGCTATTTAGTATTGCAGGCAAGTTCTTGTGAATGCTGATGGAACCAATTGTTTGCAAAGTAGCTATACTTCTCTAATTTCTCAAACCAGGTGCTCAAGAAAAAGACTACAGTTAGTCTTTGGGAGAGAACAAGGACAGAAAATTTGTCTTTAGGAAGGACAGGTTCCTTACAGTTCAGAGATGTCAGTTGACTATGAAAAGCAATTTTTTTTTTTAACAACTGTATTAATTTATCTTTCCTGTTACGAATGTTTTCCTTCCAAACAAAAGATTTTGCTGATTGTCTTGCCCTCCCTTCTTGTTTGTTTATTTTTCCCCATTGGGTTATTCTACCTGATTACATGGACTTTTTGTTGTTACTTTTCAGTGAAAGACGAGGCTTGAAATTGGTCCAGTTGATAGTAAACGAGTACTGGAGACCCCAAATATCATTAGCACAGGGTGAGGAGGTCCAGAAAACCAATATTCATGTCTGCATAATTGTGACAGCGTCTGATGTTCTAGATAACAGACACGTTAGTGTCCAGGTCTCTGTCCCCTAACTCTATGCCAAAAAAAAAAAAAAAAGTGTTGTTTATTTGACATGTAAACAAATACACTGATGACTAGCAATTCCTATCCTTAAAAGAAGACCTCAAACAGTGGTCCCTTCCTTGGGGGTCATTAAAAATCCATTGGCAGCTGCATGCAGTTTAAATTTACAGCTTTTGCTCTTGCTCTTGCATTCTGCCTCCTTTTGGCCTTGTAATTTCCACTGGAGAATTACTCACTTCCTTATCTAAGCTGTTTAATTCCCTTGGTGGGGTAGAGTACAGACAACAGCTCTTGGTGGAAACAGTAGTACAGTAATACTGTCCACCTTAATGCATTTATTTCCAGCTTCCCTTGCATTGTTGTCCTGTTTTCTTTCTTCTTTTCCTAATAGTAGTTTAAGTGAGAAGGAGAAGACAAAGTTAGGTAACAAGATTGCTGCTGAAGCCCCAAGCTCAGATCTTCCAGTATATAACTTTCATGTAATTTCAGTTGTGAATCTATCTTGTACATAGGTTTTATGCTGTGTTCAGTCTGCAAAATGAATGATTTAATTGCCCTGCAGGGTGTGCAGACCAAGTAAAATTAAGTCCACGTGAGCTACTGTCATCTCTTCTGGCTTAACAAGAAAAGGTGATGTTAGATTTGCATCTGCCTTACTGTTATTAAAGCTGTCAGTATTTGGGGTGTATCATGTTCTGGAATTTCATTAAAACCTTATCATTAACTAAAGGGTCAAATTTCTAGTCTTCATCATTGTAGACAATAGCCTGGAAGCGTGTTCCCTAAATATGATAATGGCTAAGAAAAGAGAAGGCAAATAAAAATAGTCCCCACTTTGTTCTTTTCGGAATCCGAAGTTACTGGTTGCTTTTTTGTTTGTTTATTTGTCTCTTTGGTTTTAACATCCCGTGACTGACTTTCAAATTCCTGGAATTGTGAATTTACACGTCAGTTTTGCAAATACGGGAGGGGCAGTTCTTAATTCTCTGGATGCTTAAACTTGTGTTAAGAGTCATGCTGGGAAGCTGCTGGAAGTTAGTGATGGAAAGTGTCACGCTTACTCTCAAAGGCTGAGTCTGGGAGACGTATTTGTACTATGGAGAATGTAGATATTACACGGCATTTGTAGCAGTGTATGTAAACAAGGACGTTGAAGTGGGATAGCCATGTTTGCAAGATTGCATCAGTACAAGTATTCCCTTTCTGTTGGACATGGCTGCGAATGCCTTGGTTTCAGTAATTCATGGAAGAAATGCGTGTCTTTGCTTTATAGCCCTTCACGCAGAACTCTGCGTCATGCTGTTTGCAAGCCCAGAATCTACCATTGTAAAATAAGTCCTTTCTACTGTTGAACAAACATACGAAGGCCTTCTGATATTTTGCTTGCCATGTAACATCACATGCCATGCTGCTCCAGGAGAGCCTGCTTAAGCCTTTTGTTTCAGCAAAATGCACACCTGCCAAAAATAACATGAAGGTTTACCAGCCAGTATTTCTTCAAACAGTGCTCCTACCCTCCCACATCCCAACCAAAGAATGTTTGTGTGTTGCTGCCAATTTCTGCCAACGGATACAGTGGGGAATGCAGGAACTGCCACTAAGTTTCCAGAAGAACAAGGCTTGACATATTTTGGCCAAAGAGAAATCCGTAATCCTTAAGGAACAACGATTCCATTTTTATGGAAATCAGTCTAATGGGAAGGGAATGGCAGGGAGATGTAATTCACATTCAATGGGATGTATTTAAAGTAAGCCAAAACAGTTTCTTAGCAGAAGGTAGATTTGTGATCTTAGTCCCATTAGGATACATCTGGAATGTTGCCAGTTACTGCAGTGGCGTTGCTGTGCACTTACATGAGACTCACATCAGAATCTGGCTCACAGGAGCATCTCATCTGATTTTACCCACTGGTAGCTGAGGTTACTATGTACCTCACTGAGAACAAGTCTAGATTTTGAGATTAGGGTATTTTCAACCATAGTGTCTTTTCCAAATTTTCTTTTTTTAAGGGCAATCAGCATCTGCTTCAAGGGTATTTAATGACTTCTCAAACAGGAACAGTCCACAGGCAAGGCAACAATATGTTTACAGTGCAAGCCACTAGCCGACTAGAAATGATACATCTATTGATGAGTGTAAAAGATTTTCTTGTTCTGTGACTCAGATATTTCCTCGCTGCTCAAATAAGATCCTCTGGGTAGAAATACCATGCAATACAATTGCTACTTTCTCATTGATCCTACACAGTACAGATTGTGCAGTGTATCTTGAGCTGGAGTTTTTTTCTGTTTAAGAATATTTTTCCTGTTACAGCTTCTGTACTCAGTAAACGAACATAAGGAGAGGACATCCAGGATTTAAAACACTTGGTGAGGGAATGACAACTCTGTGGTTGTTTTGTTGTGTCCTCCTCATTTTTCAAACTATTACATAATCTTTAGTGGAAACCCCAAATAAATTTATTGTTTGATTAATTAATGGGTCCGTTCCTTAGCAGTTATGTTTTGTTGTTAATGGAACTATAATGAGGCTGTGTTGATTTACACCATGAATCCAACTATTTGAAATAAAGAACTATAAAGTGTTAAGTATTCTTTGTGGGTGTGCAGAATTAAATACTGTGCATGGGATGTGTGTGTATACATAAGTTAGAATTTATTCTTTGGGCCCCTAACCTTCTTTGTTGTATGTTGTAAAGAGAAGGTCTGGGAAATTCCCTTCTTACCCTACCTCTAAGTCTTCAGTAGCTCTTTCTGTGGTCTATATTATAGGGCTAGTATTGTGCTGGGAAAAAATCATCCAGGCTTATGTCTTTTTTTTTTTTTCCTTTTCTTTTTTTCTAAATGGTTCAAAAATGTCACTTTAGGTTTCTCATTGTCAAGATTTTCTTTGAACCAACAGAGAGAACCGGCAAATTCAGTAACAAAGAAGTTCAGACCCCTTAGTCATAGTGTTCCTGGGCTTCAGAGTGATTTAAAGTGGTCTAGATCTAAAGTTCTGGCCTGGCTCAATCTCTGGTTGAAAGTAATCCTGAAGTGTCTGTAGGCTTGTAGTGAGCCAGTAGCTCATAGCTTTTACTGATTGTCTGAACTGACCCTTGAATTTAAAGCTCAAAGAAGAACCAGGAGTGCGAAATGCTGTGAGTAATTCAAGGATGAATCACTGAAAATGGAACCTCTGGTCCTTCCCAAATAGATTTTACGTTTCTGTCATTCCTCTTTGTTTCTCTCTGTATTCTTCGGGTAGACTATTTCATTCTAAGTCACCATACTTCTCTGTACCTTACACATCATGTGTGGTAGGATGGAATTCGTTATTTGTTACCATGAATTTAAAGAGACTGCATTAGTCATATGTGGTGGAACTGTCTGTAAGTCAAACAGATACTCCAGAGGAACGGGCAGTGAACTCTGCTTCTGTTTCACCTACTTACTCCAATAGCTGATTTTTTTTATCCCCTTCAGTCTCCTGTTTCAAATTTTCATGGACTTCTTGCCATTTTGAAGTGTGTTCATTTCTATGGAAATACAGAAATAATGACAGCACCGATGGGACAAACCTTAGTAACATCCCCTTAGTAACATCCCTGTTGCAACATAAGGTCAATTTATACAGTAGCTGGAAATATCTAACCTTAATTTGAGAAATGTAAAATTTCATGTTTAGGTATAGATGTGCCCACTGGATGGAGAGGGCATAATTGTCCTTTAAATATAATATTAATCCATGCAGCATTAGAATAGAAACATATTCACATCTGGGGCTTCACCATCAATTACTATTATTTTTTTATGGTTGAATATATTTAAAAGTTCAATTATTGTGGAAAGTCAGATTTTTCTCACATTAACGTTTACTAATCCTTTCCATTTCAAAATCTCACTGATTGGTCTGAGTTGTCATACATATGACCTTCCGACCCATCCATACACAGTCTTCTGGATTTTGTGGGTGGGCACTTCTGTATAGTGTATATATTTTGCAAGTGGAATAGAATAGAATATTTCAGTTGGAAGAGACCTGCAGTGATCATCTAGTCCAACTGGCTGACCACTTCAGAGCTGACGAAAAGTTAAAGCATGGTATTAAGGGCATTGTCCAAATGTCTCTTAAACACTGACAGGCTTGGGGCATCAACCACCTCTCTAGGAAGCCTGTTCCAGTGGTTGACCACCCTCTCTGTAAAGAAATGCTTCCTAAAGTACTTACAGATACTTACTAAGTACTTATTGCCTGTTTGCCCTATGCTCTCTTTTATCAGGCTAGCAATCAAACACATGATAGTGCTGCTTCAAAACCTCTCTCTGTCTTACTAATAAGAGATTGCAACTTGAAAAAAAAGTCAACATCACTGGAGTATACGGAGAACTCTAGTAGAATTTTGGACCTTCTCTCTTTCAAAGAAGTCAGTCTTTGAATGTCATAGATGTTTCTTTCTGATGTTTAAAAAAATCTCAATCAGAACTTACAGGTTCACTTTCGGAGATATAATTTGATTGTCATGTAAAGTCCTAATAAGAAGTCCAACAGAATAGGATCTATTTATTTGTGCTTCTGCCTTACTTAAACTCTACTATCTACCATCTTTTATGGCAAAGTTGTTTGAAACTTCCTAATTTTTTTCAGAATTGTATGTGGTTGATCTGATCCACTGTAGCTGGTCTGAGTCAGTAAGGAAAGTGAATATGCTTAGCAAGAATTCAAGTGAAGAAATACTATGTGTATATAGGTCCTTATTTCTTGTTACTGTCCTTACTAGCTGTTATTCTCAGTTGTGAATTTGAGCCCTGAAACATTGTTTGAAATGGATAATTTTTCAAATGTATAATACCAGTTCTATTTACTTTCAGTTAATACTCTGGTCCCCCCGCTAAAAATAAACAAACCAACCCTTCTCAAGAGAACCACACACTAGTTCTTCATTAAAACATCTTCTAAAACTAAAAAATTTCTTTGAACTTGAAACTCAAGTGTTCTAATCTGGATTCCAATTTTTCAGGGAGAATGAAACCCTCAGGTCAAGGGCGTTTATAATCTAATTCTACAGTTCAGAGTGCACTAATCTAAGTAGTGTCAGTTCTCATTAGGAAATTCAGTAGGTTTGAATTGTTCTGTAATTTTAATCTCTAGTAGGAATATAAACACACAATGATGCAGTAAAATATTAAATGATCCTAGAAGTGAGAGTAACGGAGACTTTCAACATTTAGAGGGGATCCGTTGACAGTGCATTTGAAAACTTGAATCCAAGGATCTGATATGAAACAGGTAATAAGCAAAAGGCGTAGAACTATGCTACTTTGTCCTTCACAACACGATGAACTCAGTTGAGCTTTGAGTCCTTAATATTGCCTGATGGAAGGTTTGGTAAACTGAATGGCAGGGAGATGGTTGTGGTACAGAAGTTCCTGTATATTGGATGAGAAGATCCTGTGGTAGTTAACATTTATAGAGGTCATCTAACTTTTAGCAAGAATCCACAGCATGCCAAGTTTGGAGAACTCCTAAACTGGTGTAGTTCTTAAAATGGTTTTTGTAACTAAATTGAAAGTAGCTTGACTAGACTTTGACAATTATTGGCTCCACTGTCTACATGAAGGGAATGGGAACTGGAGTAGACACTCAGCTGCTTGTTCTTAGAAAAGATACTCTGGTGTTGGTATAAGCAGTAGAACATTTGGCCTTCCCTTCCCCCCGCATCATGACCACTTTTCCTTTGCAAAGCTTTTATATAGAGCGCAAGAACCTATAAATAACAAGGGAGCCTATAAATAAATACAGCTGTGAGCCGACAAAGGCTTCTGACAAATGATGTTTATTGAATTTCTCACGTGTGGTCCAGTTTGAATCCAACTGTGGGGCTTGCTAAGTTTTTTGAAAGTGTATTTTGTGCCCAAGCCTGAGATTCCCCTCTGTTAGGCAGAATAGGGAGCTCTCTGGCTAGCTGAGTAAGAGAGAGGAATGGGTAAAAAGAGAGGGTTTTTTCAGTGAAGCTAAGCTTATGGTATTAACTTTAGACAAACCATTCCAAAATCTAGTGCCTATTGTTTACATGAGAGGGTTTGTGAGAGAAAACAATCATATCACTGCAAAGTGCTGGCTGAAACATGACACCACCCCCCAATAATTAATCCTGAGTCATTGTCCTATAAATGCAGTAATCCATATCTAGATTTAAGTACATTTTATTGTAGCATTCAAAAAATGTAGTCAGTAATGTAGGTAGGTATGGCCTATTATAGTGGATGTTGTATGGACAAGAAAATAGAAAACCTCAGTCCTGAAGAACTTGAAGTCTTCCACTTGAGCAGAAGTTCCAGGTCTGCTGGGTGCATAGAGTTGGTTGGATCTGACCCATAGCCACCATGGGAGCTCTATTCAGGTAAATTGACAAAGCATTAATTACTTCAAAGGAGATCTAATGAGGCAATAAACCACAAGGGTGAAACTCAAATGGTTTATGGTACCATTAGTAGGCTGAAATGGAATTATAATTAGAGTAGGGCAAACGATTCATAGTCCACAATTTATCCAATGGATTTAGTGCTTGTTTCTGTTCATGAATTATGCACAAGTAGACATATTTTAGGAATGTATTCATTGTTTGAAATTGCTCAGCAACCACTTTATATGGAGATGTTTCTGCCTATAGGAGTAGCCTTGTACACTTTGCTTCTGGTTTCTCTTTGCCTGGGGGCTTTGTGCGTGTATTTGTGTTCTGTAGTGGATCACTGAAATACTATGGTGTTTCTACTTCCTAGAATTTTATAGAAAAAAATGTTAATTGTTCTGGGGTATGTAGCAGTTACCTAAATTTGCTGGAGAAACCTTTCTTGATCTTCAGGGATGGCTTTTTTGCTTGAGGAACAGTCCTTTTGCAAATAGCTCAGGAGTAGAGAAGGAACCTCAGCAATACTGGCTCGAACATCCATCCCAAAAAATGAATAAAACTTGTGTGTCCAAATAAAAGTGTGGTTCAGAAATGATGAAACAGACTCAGGAGAGCTTTCTTCCACTACTTAGCTCTTGACTTGAGTTAGGTGCAGAATAATTCAAACATGCGTTTGAGTGACAGTCCCATCTCAAGCTTTGAGGTGATGTGGGGTTCAGCTCATAAAATTCCTCTTGAAGCTCTTCCAGTTTGCATAAAATACTTGTACAATATAAGGGATGATCCTCTGTCATGGGATAACTTTCTTGTCTCTGCTACGGTTAACTTGGAATAATTTATATAGGGGAACAATGTTGCTGAGAGGCATCTAATGTTTAGAGATGACTCTGTACACCCACTGATGCTCCTTGTCCCTGGATGATGTGTTTGTGTCTTTATCTTGCTGCACGCGTACTAGTGTGTAGCAGGCTTTATTGATGGCATCCAGCTCCTTTTCAGACCAAAAAACATAGGTAGTACTTCTGAGTAGAGTGTCCCTAAACTATCCATTAAGACGTTCTGGTGTGTCGGCCTCTCAGTCGAAATGTCTTGGGGCCACTCTGTTTTTCCATTACAATCCTGTTCTCTTCTGTGCAGACCTATTCAGAAGAGACAGAATTAAGCTACAAACCTTTAACTTCTTTTAAAGCTGCTGTATACACCAGCCTATTAATCAGACATTTACTTCTGTATATCTCAGGTGATTGACAAGCTTAGTTTCTTGGAGTGGAGGTGCTTTGTGCTGCCCATTTGTCGCCTGGCTCCACGTTTGCCTTCCTGAATAAATCATGCATTCTCCTTTTTGTATGACATGTTTAGTTCCATGATTTAAGAGCTTTAACATATAGCTCTTGTTTGTTCTTGCTTTTGTTAATAACTAATCATGAATTATCCATGAATGGGCTAATTAGGCATTAACCATATATTATATACCAAGCAAAGAATCAGATCTTTCACAGACATCTAGGTAGGTAGTAACTTCTTGAAATATCCGTGGGCTAGGAATGTCTGCATGTATTAGGGAAGATCTTGCAAATTCTGGCCTGTAGGGTAGTCGCAGCATAGCTCAAAAATCAAAACAAGTCATATATGGAACGAATGCCTTGTAGGGAAAAAAGTCAGGATCCCAAATGATGCAAATGGTGAAATACAGATCAAAAATCTGGTAACGTATTATCCTTTCAGAAAGGACTAGATTATTGGAACTAATTTTTGTTTTAAATGTAAAACTTTGAATGAAGCTCAGGTAGAATGAAATGTGAAATAGAAAGACTGCCCGTGTGCTGCGAGATTGTTTTGTGGATTCTAATACTATAACTTTATTAAAAAAGAGGCAGAGAGAGACTTCATAACGGTTTGGGTTTTTTATATTCTGGGTACCTGTTAACACTATTCTGCCATGGTATCTTAAGATTTCTGTATACAGTGCAGCAATGATGAAAATCATTAGTGTAGAGTAGAAATAAAGTGAACAGAAACTCAAGGAAAGAGCCCTAGAGGTAGCCTGCATAGATATTGAGACAAATACCCATGTTGCAAATATCGTAGGACCAGGATTAAGTGATGCTGGTGACAGAAACATGTCAGTAACGGTAACAGTAATTCTCTGATGTTCTTAAATGAACTGTGTGCCAAACTAATTCTAGTTCTATTGCCTGGCCTCAGTGAGCCTCATATGGTTCTGTCTGCCTTCTGTTGTCTCTCTCAGGAAGTCAGCAGCATCTCTTCAGCCTGCCCTCATCTTGAAACATTTTCTCAGGTAGCTGATACCTGCTGGGCCTCAGAATGACATTACGAAATCCAGTCTCTTGGTCCAGTAGTGCTTCTGAGTCTCAAAAGTTTATAGCTGCCAAACTCCACACCAACAGCATTGCATGGTCTATCCCCACTTCAGACTTTCTGTATCTTATTTTGTACATGACCCAGCAAAACCCCAGTCCAACCCTGAGTCAGTGTACAATAAAATAACAAAGTTGTCATTTAGATGTTTGAATTAAAAAGATTGTGGAGTCTGTTTCTACCAAATGACTTTTCCATCAAATATTAATAAGCTTGGCTCTTTTGTTGTTTTTTTTTTTCAGAAGAAAAATACCAAGAGGCATAAATCTATATTAAAGACTAAGTGCATACCAAATGGAACTTTATGCACATTTGCTGTGGTTTCTCGCTTTCTTTTTACTCAAGTGTTACCGAGCCCACAAAATTGTTATTTTCTCTCTTGCATCTTTTAGCCCCTAAATTTTAGTTTGAATGCTGCTGTTTTCTGTAGCATGCATTTCTGGATGCCTGATTAAAGCACAGATGACATGATACATGACGAAAGCCAAGGGGTTAATCTTCTAGGGACTCAAGACTAATGGCCCAGTAATGCTCACCCAAGAGGGAATTGTTGTGCCTGTTTCAGATCTCAGTCCTAGTCACTTTATAATAATTTGGAGATTTCCACTAGAACTTTGGTGGCAGTAGGAGTAGCTTTTAATAAGGGACAGCGGTGCTTAATGTTGATGTACTGTATCTTGGATAAAAACCTTCTCCTACCTCTCCTTTTTCTGCTACTGCAATAATCAGCTCTACATTTGCTTCATAGACCTACTGTGATCAGATTTTCAGCACATATCCTGCACATGTGTGTCTTTCAATTCCTTTTCATCTCTGAAAGGAGAGTAGGAAGTTTCAGCAACTTGTGAGCACTGACATTCAACAACACCGTCAAAGGCAATACTTACTGGCTTGCATGCTGGTCTGTTTCTGCTGCAGTCGTACAGTCCCTGGCACCAGGGCCCACTCTTTTTAAGATTTACTTTCTTGTCTTCCACTATTAATGTGGGAAGTGACTTAATTTCTCAGCATCATGAACAAAGGCCCCCCTTATACTAGGGCCTGTGTTCCCAGGTGCTACCATTGCTGAATACACTTTGGTGAAGAATCTATAGCTACTTTAGTTCTCTGCAGAGATGTTTGGGACACTCATCTGCTGTTGGAAATGAAACCGTTACAGCCTTAGCTCCTGAAACCTCCTGTTGCAGGTCTGTATGTGGCAGAAATTCAGAAGATTTCTATATCTTTCAGTGTAGCCTTAAATTTTCATTAAAACTGCTCTTTGCAGCTCCCTCTTCTCTGTCCTGCTTATTGTATATGTATGAGAGAGTGCATATTGCTTTTGTGAGCATACATATATGTGGTACCTGACTGTTTCTGTATATATGTATATTTACATAAATGTGTACATATATAGATGCAAATATGTATATACATGCATTCAGACAAGTCATGGGAAGTATAAATGTGTGCTTCTGACCATGATTCGTGAGCGACACATAGGTGTGTGCATGGGAGAGTCTGTGCAGGTCTGCATGTGTCATGTAGGTAAACACATGCATGTATTGGATTCATAGCTCTGATTTTTGTTGCTGTGAGAATTCTGACTTGCATCCAAATTCTCTTGTGCAAATGGTTTGGATTTTGGGACTCCTCCCCTTGCTAATGTGCTCTACCAATCTCTCTCTTATTGAAAGAAAGAAAAAGAAAGATGGAAGGCAGGAGAGAGAGCAGTATAAAGGTCAGCTAGCATTGCAGCCTGACGCAGAGATTTATAACCCTCCAAATTCTCCCTCCCTCTGGCAGCATGTCTTTACAGACTCACATTATCTCTATTAATACCAGCCACAAGGTCATTACTCAGGCACTGAGCCTTCCTCCAGCATAAATATTTATACAAGGCTGACCTGCGGCTGCTGCGTTTGCCTTTTATTTGATTTCTGCCGCCTTTTGTGTCTGTCAGCTAATGTCTTTAGCTGCTCTGTCTGGGACAGTGGGAGCTGAGAGAGGAGCCAGGGAGGGGTTAAGAAGGGAGTGAAAGAGAAGGAGGGGGGGGCGGGGCAGGGAGATTGAGAGGAGAAGAAAGAGAGGAGGGGGATGGATAGGAGGTTGACATTTCGTATGATCCCCATTCATGGAGACATAATAAACCCTTTATTTCACACCAAGTGAAAATTTTTAAGTCTGTATTTTGCAATGAGATTGCAAAATTTGTGAAAATTTCCTTTTAGCTACTCAAGAAGATAGGAGTACAAGAATATTTCACGTAGAGAGTGTTGCTCTTGCTGGAGATTAATGGGATTTTAAAAGTCCATTTCAGAGAATAATCTAAGGATAGCTTGCATGTAGGCATGCATGAGTGAATACACAAATAGGCTATCTCACAAATTTCTATCAGGCATGACCTCATGGATGTGCATTTATACTCACCTTAACATGCTAATATACTACTATGAAACCTTGTTTCTTAACTTCTGGCAGTCAGATGCAGATACCTCTAGTGGCTGAAAGGGAGTTGAGGTTGCTGTGTTTCTTGGGGATACATGTTTTAAGGGGCAAGGACAGTCTCGGTATCTGTGCTGTGGCCATGTGCTTGTCCTTTAGCAGAGCTTTATCTGACAATGGTCAGATATGTATTAGGTATGTATTAGGAGTTTGGGAACAGGAATGGAAAATTGAGAGAAGTGTGGCGCATGCCGATGATTGGTTAGAAGTAAGTTTTTCAAGTGTGATAAAAGCACAGAAGCCGAAGGGAAGAATCATGAGTTTAACTGTGCGCTAAACTGTATAATGGCACAACCTGCCTTAATTCTACAAGGACTTGATATTTAATGGCACTTCTAACTGCTGATACGTCGCTGTCCCTCCTGAGCCGAGGGCATTCAGTGCATCAGGAGATACCCATACTAAAACCAAGGAGCTTTACTGTAGTAATGGATTAGCACTGCCTCAGCGTTTGCTCTTTTGAATCACTTTAAGCCTGGTAATTTTACTTAATTAATTTTGCTTTTCTCTGTTTCCCTTAGCTATTGGATACTGCTAAAGGTCACAGACTCCATTAGGTAGACTATAGTTTGGACCTAGTATAGCAAATGATACAGTCCACTGTGATAGGTTTTTGGTTGTTGTTGTTGAAGAAATACTGTTCAGTGTTCGCACAGGAGGGTTCCCCCCAACACCCTTTAAAATCTCAGTTAAAAAAAAGAAGTAAAATTAGGCTAACTAAAATATGGCCTTCAGATACGTTTTCTCTACTTTCTGAAAGATTCCTTAATTTCCTTCTTTCCTCCTCCTTTTGAGGGTTTGAGAAATGTTACTTTGGCCTTTCATCAGGATGCGGATCCTACTCAGTGCTATCATGTCAGTGGTGATCGGAGAGGCTCGCTGCAGAGAGAGAGTGAGGGTATTTTCTTAAACTAATATGTTGTCTTTTGTCATTACTGTAAGCAAGGATTTTTGAGCTTGAATACCAGACAAACATCCCTTTGTGTGGTCTTGGTCTTCCAGCCTGACTGAGTTGACTGAACTAATCACCTAGCTATATTTCTGAGAAACCTTTACGTTTTATTGTGTGCAGCTGCCTACACCCCCTTCCTGAAGACAAAGGTCTTCACTTCAAGTCTTTGAGCTGTTTTGTCAATGATGTGGAAACAGCTTATTTCAAAAATCTCCTCCTTTCCTTACCCCACCTGAGGATATTTTTCCTTCATACTATTGATTCTGTAATACTGCATTTGCACAGGACCAAAGCTGCCTCTTTTCCCTCTGAGTAGGTTACAATTTTAAAATTAAAAAACCAAAAAAACCCCAAAATCCTCTTCTTATTTTTCTAGCTTGTTTTCTCTGTAGAAGAGCAGGAGGTTCATGAACATCTCTGGTGATCAACCACACTGTATACAACTGATTCTCCACAAACCAGTGTGCATAGCTTGTTGGAAGCAATCTGGATCCTGTCAGATATTCACACAGAGCCATCGGTCTGGTCCGGTTGAGGATCACTGACTGCTTGAATCCTAAACCATGGAAAATATGGCAGGCAAGAATGATCAGCTAAAATCAATATTTTTGCTTTTTCAATACAGCTTCTTATATCTTATGCACTAGGTAAGTCTCTCTGAGTATATAATTGAAGCTTTAGACATGCTCTCAGAGGCAGCCACATTATGAAAGAAGAGCAGAAACTGTGTTTCGTATCACAGTCTTTATTATGAGTGTATATATATATATTTACATAGAGAGATATATATGCATATATAGTATAAACAACAGAAATAATCTAATTTGCACAGTGTTGCCTCGACACTTTTCAGCAGCTTCTGCAAATTAAATTCCCTACCTTGCTGCCCCAAGGAAGAAGAGGAAGAGAAGATAACTGGTTTTATTCTCACTGTTGATGGTTACAAGTTGCCTAGAGTGGCAAAGTGAATGGCTAGGCTAGGTGTAGGATGGCTTGTGAAAGGGAAAGGTAATTGGATTCTGCGGATGATTAAGAGAATAGGGGGATTTGAAGATGCTTGGGGTGGCTCTCTAACTTATTACTGTCATTAGTGTTTAGTTTCCATAGCTGAGCTGATACTGGTGAGGAAGAAGGGTGAGGGACTATTACTGGCATATTCCCCCCCAGGTTCTGGCCTACGCTAGCACAAGTTGCAGGCATCCGTGTTCTGTGAGGTGAGTGAGAGTATGACACCTCATGCTCACATCTCTCCTTCCCAACCTGGCAGATGAAGCAGCAGGGAGGGGAATTCTGTAGTGGAATGGAAGGTGGGCAGTTCTGTAGCAGTTCCAGTGGCATTAGAGAAAGAGAATTTTTTAGGGGGGGAAATGTATAATGTACACAATACAGTCTGTCCCTTCTTACTGATTATGATATTGAATACTATTTCTCTTAAGCTGTCTTCACACTTTCCTTTTTTGGTTACTCCTGTGAAAACAAAAATCTACATCCTAAATATGAAAATAGAAGTTCTTGTTGAGAAGCTTCAGCTGGAGCTATGGGAACTCTGAAGCTGAGACCTATGTGCATGCATGTGTTGTGTATGTATGTGCAAGCATATGCACACACACCCCTAGTAGTTCTTTGAGCCTTTTGAGCCAACAGTGCCATGGAAAGATCCCTCCCTTGTCGTTGTCCCGGCTTGCCAGTTCGTGAGGATCTGTACTGATTGAGATTGAGGAATTGATATAGACTAATGCTAAGCACTTTTTTTTTTTTTTTTTTTTGCCTGACTAGCTGTAACCCAGACTAGTTCCCTTATTTGGTTCACTGCCTTAACATCCATGCCAGGTTAGAAGAAGGCATTGATAGGAGAACAAGGCCAAGAAGATGGGGAAAGAAAGAAAAGGGTGGGACCATTCCTTTTTGGAATTTGCATAGAATTTCCATACCAGCCTGTGAAACAATAGTGGTCACTCCGGCTGTGGGACACAGATTTCAACAAAAAATATTTGAGTAATGATCAGCAGTGAAACAAGTCAAATAAATGACATTTAAACTATCCTTTTGAAGCTCAAGGATTAAAAACAATTGAGGTGAATAAAGATGGTTCCTCCCTGTCAGAAGTACTGTTGGGAAAATACTGCACCAGTTTTACTTGGTTGAGATTTCAAATATATAATTGCATGAAGCATTATAGGGAATACATACCATTCTGTGTACAGCTAGGCAATCTTCCTGCCAGTTGGCAACTCTAGATGGAGCTGATAGGGAATTAGTTACTCATTTTGATATAAGTGCTGTATCTTAGAGAAGGTGGAAAAATCAAATTTCCTGATTATTTCTGATCTTAGAAGTTTATAAAGCAAAGCTATGAAAGGGGATTACAGTATTTTCAGTGTAACAATTCTTGTTGAAAAATTGCAGATCTTCTTGAAAGGAAGAAGTCTTAAAATTGTTAAAACTGATTCTTTCCCCATGATTTTTTACTTAGCTTCAGCTGACCAGCGAAACATGTTTCAGTGCTTCCAAAATGAAACTCCTTTAGCATCAAATGAAGTTTTATTTTGAAACGTCAGTCAATTTGTATAACAATTAAATAGAGCAAGCACTCAAAAATGTAACACTGCGGAATTTCTAGCTAATGATTTAACTGATCTAACCAAAGTTTTTGGGGGGTGACTTACTGGATTACATTTTTTCCAGGATTTCAACTTTTCATCTTTTGTTAAGATGGGGGGAAAAAGAAACCCGCCACGTTTTCACAGTACAGGAAAACAGTTTACTGTTCTTCTTTTTTGATAGCCTCAGTATGTCAAATCATACCTTCCTTAAATGTCTGTTCAGGTTCATATAGCTATAGCTTGAAGCGGCTGTGTATATGCTTATCAGATAATGTGTCACAGTATCGTAGAAGTATAAGTGAAATACTGAGTTTAGTTGGTGTACGTGAATCTCTCTGCATAGTAATGCACGTGCACGCACGCTCACATATATATAAATATACATTTAGTTTTAGTTTGAGGACCAATATCTGTTCTCACTTGTGCCCCACTAGTATGTCCGTCCTTTGAATTTGGCATAGCGACATCCCTGTTTTCTTTTCTTTATTACTGTTTTTTCCCCCATTTTATTTTGTACTTGACTGCCTTATCTCTAAAACCTGAAACTGTTTTTCCTAGGCCAACCTGGGGTTCTTTATGAGAAGTGGTAATAATTCATTCAGAAGCTCTTTGCTTTGGTTTTCTTGTCTGCTTTTATTCCAGTAATTTAAGCAAGTTATGCAAATCCTTCTCTGTCTGATAGCATGTTAACAGACACTTTTGCCAGAATCAGAAAGCCCTTGTCCCATGTAACAGTTTAAAATGGGGAAAGCAGGTTAGTATTTCTTACCCATGTGACATTTTTAAATTGCGCTACAGATCCTGAACTCTGGGGGTCAGTGAGATTAGTGGAGGATTTAGAAAATCTTGAAGAATGGCTGCATCTTGCAAGATCAGGTCTTTACAATAATTGGGCCCAGCTATTTATTGTATAAAGAGCTGGGGCTATGTGCCATCAGATTACAGTTATAACATTTTTCTTTGGCTTTGCAGTAGCACAGTGTAAATATGTGATTTGAGACAATGGTGTCTGAGGACCTGTGTTCCAGAGCAACACATGAGTTCTCATTTAAGAGGCAATGAAGAAAATAGTTCTGTCTTGCACTGTTAGGCGTAATTTCCCAGAAGAGGTTAGCATGAAGTGAATGTCGAAGAGTCTTTAGATAACTTCAGTTCTGGTTCACTCACACAGTTCTCGGCCAATGACTCAGAGCTGCTAAATGACTCCCACCATCTCTACCCCCTAGTAGATTTGGGCCTTAACTCTCCATAGAAGGAGTCACGCTGAATGTGCTACCGACGCAATAGCCTCGTGGAGCTCTGTGGAGCCTACATATAGTAAAAGGCTTTCTTTAACTGCTTCTCTAAGAGGTGTTGATTTGCTGTAGCTCCCATTTTTCTTTTTCCTTCCTGCTTTGCTGACATGCCTGGGTTTCAGGTAGTGGGTTTCATTGTTACTTCTTTTTTTTTTAATATTGATAATATACAGGGTCTAAGCCTGTTAGTAAAACAGAACTGCATAAATCTGCTGCTGATTTGTATTATGAATAGTAAAATCCATCTGAAAATGATCAGAACAGAGTGAAGGTGGAGGAGAATAGCTATTGAATACCTAGTTAGTAGCTAGATAAGGTAGATGCACTTCAAGTACTTTGCAAATATTTTAACTGTATTTGGGTAATTTTTATTATAAAGCTGTGCTTGTGAATGAAGTGGTGGGCAGACACTAAAAACTTACACAATTCAAAACACTAGCTTCAGTCCCAAGTCTCTGTGCTATGAAGCAGTTTTCAGTGCCTGTATGATGAGAACTGATAGTGACTTGTGAGCCAGGAAACATGAGTTCTTAACTTGCCTGTGGTCATACAGCACATTGATTTCCCTTCTTGGTGTCTCAGTGTTTTCATATGGAATATGGTGCTAAGGATACTTACCTTGCTCTGTAAAGCCCTTTCTGATCTGTACGTGTTTAGCAATGTCATGCCTGCACAGCATGGTCTGTTTCTTAACTGTATTGCCTCTGTTTAATAAAATAGAAAACATAGAAAAGTGAAAAGATTGAAATATGAACACATTGAAAATCATGAAAGAAACTCTTGCTGTCTGGTGGTTAACTGCAACACGGACACTTTGACACTCGATGGTTTTAACAAGAAAATGAAATTATCCATTTTTTATTATTTTGGTTTTTTAAAATGTGACAAGTGCAGTCCATTTCAGGTAAAATCTTAAAGTAAATCTCTCAGAGGCACCAAATAAAGCAAATTTCTTGCTTTAAACTCCACTCTTGACTCTCATATAATGTGAACCACATGCAGTTGCTGATGAGTATGTGAGTGCATGTTATGTGTTCCTGTACGTGTTTGGAGGTGGTGCATTTTAAAAATACATATGAAGGATGCTGAGCTTTTGTGGACAGGACAGGTCTTTATGTCCTTGAACTTGAGTTCTGAAATGAAGCATGCAGATAAGATTGAAGGTTTGAACAACAGTTTTCTATTCAACTCACCCATTTGGCAGATGATATATAGCAGTCTCATAGAAGAACAAGAAATCAAATACATATCAAGAAGTTTTGAATTAAGACAAAGCCATGAAACAGAATACAGAATCTGTAATTGCTGCAAAGTGTTTGCTCATTTGGTGAGAAACACTGTTCTCTGCAAGCACTTTAAGTTGCTACTGTAGCATACTAAAATAACAGCAGCTATTGGTATGCCTGATTATGCATGTGAACAAAGGATGATATAAAAGAAATACTCCTGCTCAGGTCTTGGATGTCAGGATTTCCTTACTGTTTATACTCCCCTGTACAATTTAGAGTGCTAGGCCTAATATTTCTGAGGATCAAAGTTCAAGCACTGTTTTACATGAGCTACAGGGGGAGTTTCAGTGGGAAAACTTCCAGCCGCTGCTGGAAGTTCTCTCTAGTATGCTGATGTGAATGAAACCGACATCCTGGCATTTATGTTGTTCACGGATCTTGACTGCAGATCTGGAGAAAAGTGTGTTTGCAGGATTAAAGTGGGGTTCAGGAGTTGAATAGCAAATGCTGAGAGACTAGAGGACAAACAGCAGGGGAAGATGCTGATACTGTAATAACTATTTTAGTTAAGTGATTGGGGGAAGGCCATGTGGGAGTGAGGGCTGAAGTGCAAATGGTCTGCATCTTCTGGGGAAGGCATGCATGGAAACTCCTGTGTCAGGTCATGAAATTGAGTGTATTGACACAGCTGCCTACACTATTCCTTTCCCCTGTGTTGTGAGCATCTAATTTTCACAATCAAAGATTAGGTCTAAAACGGTGTAAGTACTCAGTGTCCCCTATGCTATGAAATACCATCTTTGCTCAATTACTGGAAAGTCACCCTCCCACAGGGAGCCACAAGGCCATAATGGAGTTGAACACAAACATTTGTTTTGTTTAAAACCCCTGGTGTAACATCACTGTGCAACTTTTGAAATGTCAGTTCCTGTAAACGCTCTGAGCCTGAGACCAACAGCACAGAAAGCGCTGGAAGAACCCGTTGTGGAAGCGAGGTTTACCAACCTCTTCAATGTTTCATGCTAGCTTCACAATGATCTCTGTGGCTCCCTGCTTCTTCAATGGCTTCTAGCTTTCTGGTTGTGACATCTCTCCTGATGCGCGCAGACAGAGGGAATATGCAAAAGGACGGCTGCAGCTCTGTGTTCAGGAGATGTCATCTCCAATTGACATCAGGCAGGGGAGCAACAATTAAGGCTCCAGCCGACTTTCTGCTCAAGCTCCAGGCACACTGGGGGAGGAGGGTAGAGAGAAAGTATAAGGGAAAAGTAAGATGATGGGAAGGGGGGAGAGGAGAGAGAGCAAAAGGTAGAGAGGGAGAAGAAAGGGAAACTACAATGTGAAAGAATGGGAAATAAGAACAGCATGGGATGAGTCAGGAGGAAAATGGAGAAAAAAAATGAGAATGTCTTAGAAGGGGGAATGATGAAGAGAGGGGAAGCATGAAGGAAATAAAGGAGTGAGCATGTGACTGCATGAGGGGTGAAAGAGAGAGGAAGTGATAGAATGAGACAGGTGGCAAGGAGAACAATGACAGCAGGAAGGTAAGGGCAGTGTGTGTGCTTTTAGCTATTTGCTGCTGGCTGATGGGAAGAGAAGCATATTGTCCCAATCCACCAACTGTGGTGCTGAGAATCCCTTTATTCCTGACTTCCAGTGAGCTACCAATGAGCTGCTGTTTCACAACTGTGTGTCAGTGGGGAAGAACAACTTTACAGAATTGAGAGGTACATGGGCGGGAGAGAAGGAGAATGAATGCACGGTCTTGCAGTGCTATCCCTACACGCCTGGAGAAGGCAGCTCTGCAAGGCATAAATGCCTTCAGTGCCTTAAACCAAGCCACATCCCAGTTAGGCCCAACAGCGTGCATAAAGAACGTTACATGTAAGAGGTGGACCAGAAAAAAGATTTGTGTATTCAGCACGAAAGATGCTATTAGACAGGTAAAGGATTTGCCTAAGTCAGTAACACATAATACCTGTCATTATCCTTGAGGGTCAAGGTGCAGCGCAGTCATGTAATTCAGCAAATTTATGATATTAATTTCTTTCTGCTGAGATATAATGTTGCCTGTGCATTACAAAACATTCCCAGTATACCTTGTTATGGTTTTGTGTAGAGCAGTGGCACTCCAGTATTTTGGGTTGTAAGCCCCAATTCAGAAGTGCTCATGACATCAAATGCTAGCATAACCTTTTGGATTTCTTTTGATTGCTTGACCCCAGTTCTGTCACAACCCCATCTTGTAATCTTTAGTTCAGTAACTTCTGGTCTAGAGGTTATAATCAAGACCCATGAACCTATTGATGATCATAGTACAAGCATACAGGAAGAAATAGGCTGTGGGGTTCTGTTCTGCTCTATGTGTCTCACTTTTAGTCCGTCTCAAACAGTTACCATTATAATTAGCAGAGAGAACCATTGAATTACTTTCAAGAGCAATTAATCAAATGCATCCAAGACCCCTGTTTCACAATGGCTAGCCCAGAATTAATGCTTAAAATTAAGATTTGGAAAGTTAGGCGACATGTATCTCACCTGCTGTGCTAATACAGGGATCATCCCCTTGGGAAACTACAGTACTGAGAGATTCAGGCTTTTGAGATTACAGCTGAATTAGGGGTTGAATCTGTTTTATGAACCCAAATGTTTTCCTACTTAATAGCATTACTAGATCTCTTCTATCTTTCCAGTTTTGTTGCTTGAATACTGAGGGATTTCCATCTCTTACAGCTGTTACATATCTCTACAGCTTTGTTTGGGGTTTTTCTGTCTTTTCCCTCCTGCTTGGCATCATCATGATTTTCTCTGGTAAACTGTGATCTTCTTTTCTGTAGCTGTTTTGAACTTCTTCAGCATTGGAGCTGAGTGTTAGATCCTCCATTCTTTGTCTTCACCTATTTTTATACATTGTTACACTCTTGAGGAATCCAGTGTCTTTGTCCCATAATTCTCCTTTGGTAGCTGATCGAGGCACAGGTAAAAGGTCAAAGGTGATGACCATCATGAGCCATCAGTGGTTCACTCTTCCTTTGCCTATTCTGGATTCCTGACTGGCTAAAAGCAACCAACTTCTCAAAAAGACTTTTTCCAGAGTATTCTCAGTGCACCAGCTATTAAACCTTGAAATACAATTTGGAACATAAACTTTGATGAGATTATTAAATCTACAAGGTTTAGCTGCAAAGAGCTAGGCTGTTGCCAAAGCTCCATGCTTTAGCTTATTAATACTTGCTAAATTGGGGTGAGAGCTGGCAGAGGGCAAGCAGAGAGCGAGATGGAGAGAAGCAAAATCCTTATGCATTCACTATCCTTTTTAGCGTTTTATTTTCCCCATCTGGATTTCCCCCTGCTGAGCAGCAAAATGGGCGTTTAGACCTGTGAGCAGTGCCAGACAGCTAACTAGGCGCTAGAAGTCAGCCCCTGATGGTATTTGGCATCGGTGGGCCTCTTTGTGCCAGTGGTTTAGTGCCAAGAGTAATTGTGATTTACACCCGTTGCCCTTTTGGTGGCAAAATGGTTTTGATTAAGTGCATACCACATTTATTAAGTCTTGCACAACCGAGCACAGGGTCTTGGCTGGGACGCCGTAAAAGGCAGTGAGATTTACACATCTCGCTGCAGGATTCATTTAATCTCTTGGGGATTTACTGACCTTCAATTAGAACTGTTAAGTACTGTTTACTTGGTACCTAAATCATGCAAGGCCCAGCTAGAGTTTCTTTTTTGTTTTCATTAGTAATGTTGTGATTAAATGCGGGAGGAGAAGGGAAAAGACCCAAACACAGTGAGACCCAGTGAATACACGCCCTAAGGAGAAAGGCTTTGAAGGTTTTAAATCGAAATACTGAACAGACCAAACTAACTCATTTTTCCTTAATGATCTCCGATATAGGAGGCCATTAGTTCAACTGAAAGACAAAAAGTTACTTTATGGGAGTCGTGTACGTAGTGAAGGACACCTTCCTCCCTTTCTTTGTGTTCACCTAATCCAATGTCTGTGGATTTAATGGAAGGATAATTTTTAACTTCAGAGAGCTTCAAAATAGGTGTTGAAAGAACTTCTCAGGTTGGACATGGAAAATTTGTCTGCTTCGCTGCTGAAGGTCACTGAAGTTATCTACAGTTAAGGTACTAATCTCAAGTTAGCCAAGTAAGAGTAGCTATATTGTGAAGTAGGATTCTTCTTATTCTATGTTCCCAGAATATAGTCCTAACCACTTCAGAAAGTCTCCTGTAGTTCTAAGGAAAAGATCTTCTGTCCTTCATTGCCAAATACACAGAATTTTGAGATGGCATAGGGGGTTAAAAATGCCGATTAAGTCTGTCTGAGCCCGTATTATGTGCTGGTGTTGGCTGGGATAGAGTTAACTTTCTTCTTAGTAGCTAGTATGAGGCTATGTTTTGGAGCAAAAATTTCAGTATTTTAGGTCTAGGTTACTACTCAGTGATGTGCAATTCCAGTTGGTTAACATTGCAGTCATGTAAAGGAAGTTAAAAGATTCTGTGTTTGTGAATGGAGCTCAGGTTAGTGGTGAGATTTTTCTAAAAAATGTCTCTTCTTTGTAAATAGCTTCTGGTCTTCCAGAACATGGTATTTTTAATAATTGGCTGGAAAATGTTGGCAAAAGATGAGCATCTGGGTGTGAATACTCAAAGTTCAGAAGTGAAGTAATTTTGTCTAATTTTTGTTGGTAGGTTGATCATGTGGCATCTTTCTGTGCCCTGATTAGATGAACACATACAGCAGCACTGAGGACCTGTTTGCTAGGATGAAACTCGAGTTTGACAATCTGAAAATTCCTTTTCCACAAGTATTCGCTACATGTTTCTGTAGAACTTGGCTGCTTCTGAAATTTTTCCTGCCAAGAAACTGGTCGGCTGGACTGTTCATGGAAAGTGAACCCCAAAGGAACATGAACACAGGCAAAATGAATTCATGGGTTGGATAGTCATAGAAAATGTCAAGCAATTCGATCAGCTCTCATTAGCAGCTAGCAGCTCAGGCTTCTTGCTTCCTCCTGACTGCGCAAATTAATAACCCAACTCTCCATCTTTGTGCTTTCTCTGGCATTGTGTCAAGAGCAAGGGAATGAGGTGTGGAGGGGTTCAAGGAAACAGTGAAATGATACCTGCCCTTTTAATTCAAGTTGTAGAAAGTTCACTTGAGACCAAAATCAGAAATTGAATTCACATCTCCGGTCACAACCAGAGCTATATAGCATCTGAACCAGAGCACATGAAGATAATTCGCAGGTTTTGATTGTTGAGATGAGTTAAATAAAAGTCCACTTATTTTAAGGTGCCTCAACTAACCTGTGTATGAATGTTGGATTCTGATTTTTACACAATCTCATCTGGGTAATGATTGTTTAGGGACATGTGTGTGTTCAGTGGTAACTAACTGAATGAAAGAAAAGGGTCCTCTAAAATGTTTTCCATATTGGTGGCATTAGGCAGCCTAAGGCTAGCATAAAACTAAAGGCAAAGAAGAGAGGAGTAGGAAGTCTCAAAACGACAATGTTTTTAAAGCTGGGTTATGAGCACCTTGCTCTCTAGTTTAAAAAAAGAAAAAAAAGTTATGTTTCCATAACTGCATCGCCTCCTCATGTTGTGGTGACTCACTTTGGTTAGGTAAACATGGAATCATTCATCTTAGAGCTCTGGTTTTACTAAGCCTCGTCAAACTTGTGGCTAGATTTGCAAGTGCATTATGTAAACAAGTGGAAAGTGGCAGTTTATAAAAGACTGCAGTGGTGAACAAAAGGGTGCCGTCAGGTGTATAATACTGGGAATTCCCAATATTGTATAATATCGGGTATTCCATTCTTGGAATAAAAGTGTAATTGGAAGTGAAGCATGTCCAAGAAGTTCAACAGTTCCTAGTACTTTGGGTGCCTCATTTACAGTGTCCTAACTGAGAAATTTTAGATGGTTTGGTTTGCATGTTTTCGTTGTGTAGGAATGCTACACCCCACTGCCATGACTGTTATGATTTTGTTTTTAAACTGAGACCTTTAGAAGCCCAACTCACAGGTCCACAGGGTCTTTCTGGAGTTCTAGATCCAGCACAGTCTTAATGCATGATTTTTGACCAAGCTTCACATTGTCCCTAGATCCATAATGGGCCAGAACAAATGCCCAGGTCCAAATTCGTTTGAATATTTGAGGTGCCTGTGGCTGTCTCTAATTTTTTTTTTGTTGTTGTTCTATTGATCCTAGGCTTGAAGAAAGGACAACGGAGTAGGTGGATGAAATCTGCTGCACTACTGGCAAAGGTAATAGCCATTATTAATACAAGCTTGGTGGTAAAGTAGAGAATGACTTGACTAAGCAGGAACAACAGTGTGGCAGCAATTTCAAAAACTATCCTCTCTTGCCTGTTTTTCTTTACGCACACTCAAGTTGCAAAAAGGCAAACTATGGTGCATTACAGTGCCAGCTGCCATTCATGGAGGGGTGGTGAGTACATTCGTCCAACGATGACAGCAGGGCAGGCATTCCTTTGCATTGCTACTTGAGATACATGACGCAGTCCTACAGCCCCTGAAAAGCTTCTGCTGCCTCTGTGCCTGCAGTCGGCCCAGGCCGGCTGCTGCTTGTTGATGAATAGGAGGTGCTAATCTCTTTCTTCCTAACAGACCTCTTTGTCCAGAAGTGTCAGGATTTAATTGGCTTGTTCACACTTTCTCCAGCAGACTCTGACTTCTAACACTTCCTCCACACCCCACCGCCACTCTTTGGTTCATGGTGTCAACAGAGCTGGAAGTGCTTTAATTCCTTTACAGACAATCCTCCTCCACACCAAGAGCACAACTGGGTGGACTGTTGGGGTTTAGCATGCTGGAAGCTGTTAATCCTAAAGGGTGATTTTTTTTTTTTTTTTTTTTTTTTTGGTCTGAAAGGATTTAGTCCATAGCTCTTGAATGCTTGCAGGGAGTGAAGCATTTTCTGTGAGCAAAGCATTAATTCTTGACTGGAGGTGGAACAAAAAAATAAATTGTAGTGAATAATTTTTTTTTCCTTTTATTTGCTCAAATCTATTATATCCTGACTTGTCTTTACATGTAACAGTGTTACAATAGCACCTATTGGTCCCATTGAAAGATTCAGACTCCACTGTGCTAGGTGCTAGGCAGAAACCTGATGAAGACCAGGCTGCTTTTCTATAAAGGTTTTGTCCTCTAAATAAAGGTGAGTCAGAGTACAATGAATGAAAAAGAGCTATTTGTTCTCCCACTTGTTAGAGAAACTGAGTCACAGAGAGATTTAAATACATTTTTTGTTCTCGTTCATGTATGTTTGGAAACAAATACAATTTGGCAGTGCTGTTAACGCAGTATCCCAAGAGCTTCAGAGGCTGTGCAGCCCACTGTACTAACCAGGAACTTTAGAAAAGCAGGTTCTATTCTGGGATCAGCCATTGCCATACTATAGGACTGGACTGAATCACTTTTGCTCTTATTCCCTCTCCCTATTTTGTCTTTATAGTCTTTGAGCTTCCTGGGACAGAAGCTGTAATTTTCTACATGTTTGCACAATGCTAACTGTATGGCGCACTCAAGCTTTCTTGATGCCGCTGAACAATAATGACCAGTAACTGAAAGGTCCTCGGTGGTAGGAACATAGATGGAAGTGTAGGTATTGTGGTCAGGCTAATATCAAGAACAAAGAAGAGCGGAGGTGAGAGTTCACAGAACAAGTCTATGAAAAGTAAGATGCGGAGGAGGTAGGGCCAAAGCAAAATCAGAGGAGGGAGAGAGGGCAGAGGAACCTAGATAGACCTGGCAGATACAGTCATTAGGCATATACAATCATTAAGGACCGGAAGGTTGAGCAGTAAAGAACCAGATAGCCATAGTATTGCTGAAAGCTACTGAAAAGATCTACCTCTATAACTGATTGTGGAACAATCATTAATTGGACCAGGGATCTTGATGCCTGGGGAGACTGTTTACAATGAGCTTCAGGACTGACAGTGTGTCAGTGTATGTAGTCCTTACACCCTAGGTACGAGAGGCACCACCCTTCAATTTTTGGAGCTGAGAACTGAGACTGTTGAACAGCCTCTGCAAAATCTGTGTCACTATTAAATAATCGTTCCAAAGAAAGTAGGGGGTTGCTTCTTTTTATTTTGGTTGGTTGAGTCATAGCTGACAAATAGAAAAAGCATTCCATGGTTATCTGAAAGACGATGTCATATACAATGGCAATTAGAAATATTTCCAAAATTAAACCTCCAAAGGAGGAAGCGAATTACAATGCAAGCAACCTTTGACCCTAGAGAATCATAATGGCTTCCTGGATTTGGAGATATTATGAGCTAAAGCCAGAGAGGTACTGCTGCTGGGTCATAATAAGTGTTAAAATTAGAACACAATGTGGTAACCTTGGGTGTGTCTTTCTGATCTGAATTCTCCTCCCACCCACACCTCTGTTTAATAATGATGTGTTTTGAAAGGCCTGTGTCTGGCTGCCTTAATGTCTAGGCATTCGCACCAAGTGCATCAGCTTTGGTAGTTATCACTCTGCCAGACAGTGTGGGCCACAGTCCAAAAAAGTACAAAAGTACTTGTTTACACTTAAGTATGGGAACAATTCTGCCAAAGTAAAGACAGCTGCTATGCTGGGGTCCAAGGAAATCAGATGTGGGTGCCCGTAAGCTGCCTGTATCTGAGAAAGCTTCATCTGAATTTTGATGGGGGTTTTTTTTGATAATTTGGCACACTTTCTGGGCATAGGCCTGCATGCTCATCCCTTTGGGAAACAGGGATCTTGTTGCCATATACACCCCCAGCACAGGCTTATTGTTCCTACAACAGCAGTACCCAGAGTGGGCTGATCTCATTGTACCAGGCTTTGTACAAACACATAGTAAAAGACAGCTCTGGCCTAAAAAAAAAAAAAAAAAAAAATTACAGTCTAAACAGACAAGGCAGACAGTGGGTGTCTCTTGGGGAGAGTGACAGAGAGATAAGCTGGCCTAGGAAATGTTAGGACATTTAAAATCTTTTCCTGTTCTCTCTCACAGAAGAAAGAACATTATATTTGACTGCATACAAGAATCCAGATTTAAAAATAGCTGGGTTCCTTCCTGACTGAGGGAGAAAGACAGAAATAAGCCAAATTTATTAGCCGCCTAGCAAGCTTGCATTGAATTCTTGCTTGTCAAGACTCCCCCAAGTAATTGTGTTTTTATATAGAAGTTGGTTGGGGGAGTGTTTCATGAGCAAATACCTTGATTTATGCATGGATATCTGTATTTGCAGGAGAAAAACAAGTCTAATGTTTGTGTGAGCAGATTCCAGCCACATAAATGTTTAAGAAGAGAAGTGAAGCCAAGGGGGCAGAATTGTCATTAGACTGATTTGGGAGCTGGATTTAGTTGAAGGGCAACGTTTTAAAAGCACCTAAGTGACATAGGAGCCTCAGGGCAAGTCTTCACCAGGTGGGGCTTATTAGTGGGAATGTGGTATCCTGCTAATGTAGCTGGGCTGCTTCTGGATCTGCACGGCACCCAGGCAGCACTGCACTGTACTGTATGGTGGATTTAGAAGCTTAGGGTCCTCTGCCCTGTGTGCTGTTGTGTGGTATTGACTTCCACTGTGTACCATTTTCAAAGGTGATTTAGATGTGAGCACTGGATTTACAAAAGTATTAAGGTGCCTAACTTCCACTGAAGGCAGTGGAGACTGGAAGCTTTAAATACCTTTTTGGAGGGTCTGAGCCTCGGGGCCAGATTTACGAAGCTGTATAGATATCTGAAATGCCTGGTGATCTTTACAAAAGCACCAAATGAGTTAGACCTGTCTCCTCTTGACTTCAAAGTGACTTGTAGAGATAAGAAGGTTGGTCCAAGATCTGTGTCTTAAGCTGCCTATATAGCTTTGTGGGGTTGATCTTTAGGAGAGTTGATCTTACCTTGGAGCCCAACTCGGTCCCACTGAAGGTGAGAGTGTTGTGGATATTTCTGAAAATGCTGCCTGCCAAAATTATGAGTAAACTTCAAGACAGAAGAGGTTTGCTGCAATGAAACTACTGACTTGCTTAAAATCCAGTGTGCTCTGCATATGCTTTACTTTTGTTATGCAATAATGAAGCCAAATGTGAAAGAGGAGAATGGGATTCCTGCGTTTTCCCTTGGAGTACAGGGGATTTAGCGGTGAGGACAAAGTGTTCAATATAGAAAGAGGGAAAAGCAAGACAAGCCATGTGTTTAGGGAGAGAAAAAGAATAAAGGGAGCATCAGGTAATGGAGTGGGGGGAAGGAAAAAGAAAGGGAAAAAATCTGGGCCAAATGGACTTCTGTGCCAGAGTAGCTGAAGCAATTTGTGCAAAATATTCCTTGTCTTTGTAACTGAAGGCTTTGAGGACAAGGGAGAATGTTCCTCCTGCTTTTAAAGCTGTGTAAGAAGCCCCAGGTCTGTGCTACTGGGTGAGGACGTTTTTTACCAACAGACTTCATGGCTACATTTACCATGCGGCAAGGGAAGCTCCAGCATCACGCTGCAAGTCATGTAAGCAGCCAAACCAGTAAAGTTCTTTTTCCCCATTACTGTTGCCGTCACAATCATAGCTGGCCCTGAAGGCTTTCTCACAAGATAACGCTCCGTTATTCTGAAAGGATGTTAACAGAAGAATGGATTTGCTATTCTGTCTGACAGAAGGGGGAAAGAAAGTAAGATTTTTAACAGGCTTTCTTCATGTCCAGTTGTAAAGATTCAGCTCTTTGTCTTGCCCCTGTGGCCTGGCTATCTTAGATCTGATTACTAGAGAACTGTTGAAACAGATCCTCATTTAGTACGGAAAATTCTTTCTCCTGATACGACTGCTGAGGGGTTAAAACCAAAAAGGACAATGATCTATGAATCGTGTTGCACAGAAGACTCCATCATGCAGTGAAGTAGTGACAAGGGTTTGCTTTAAACTGAAATGGATGCGGGTAAGATTTAGACTGGTCTCCTCCCCTAAGGTGGCTTCTGTAATGGGGGGAGAGTGTGGGCTGAGTAGCCACAAGGCTCCCTTTATTCCTCTGGGGCTGCACCACAGTCAGAAATATTAAGGGCAGGGAGCATGGCAGGGAGGAGGGGAAGGCACGTCCCTGCTGACCCATTCGAGCCATCGTGATCTGACAGCCCTTTCAGAGCTGTGACTGTCCTGCTGACAACAGGCCAGTGACAGCTCTGTGTGTTGCATGCTCGCTGTCGCCTGCCTTGAGGGCTGAGAGGAGAACAGCCGAGGCAGCTGCCTGGAGTGGCTTCCTTACACATTCTGCTCTTTTCAATGCCAGTGAGGGCGTCTGAGTGAAAGAGAGCACAGAAGACGGGCTGAATGACAGGTGCCAGTCATGTTGGCTGCAGGATCTTCAGAGGGAAGGAAACCAAGTCTTTTGTTCCTCCCCACCCCCCTCCAATATCTCCAGCTAGAGAGCCACCCCCAAGGCTTGCCTCCTGATGCAAGCAGGCGCTTGGTACATTCTCTTCCTTTCAAGTCCCTTCTCAGCACAAACCTGTTTTGCTCCTGTTTCCCACTTTAGCTGCTTGCTACAATGTCCATATTATTATTTCTCAGTTGAGCCTTGAAATATTCCTCCTGCAAGTGCTTGCAGGCTCATTTCCACACAATAAGGGCAGTTAGCAATTTCTTCCCATCCCCATCTGCTACCTGCCTGCTCTGCAGGACCCAGTGAATAGCAAGAGGCAATTTTGCTTGATGCTTCTGACAATTTCTATTAAGGAAAGCTGAGAGCGTATCAATTAAATAAATATATTATGTAGACACAGGCAGCCTTTAGGATTTGCTTCTATTTTCTGCAGCACTCCTTGATGTTATGCCTTGAAGACATCTTACCTCCGGTAGCAGCAGCTGCCAGCAGGATAGCTGTTTTGGGTCAAGGGAGCCTCAGTTCCTGAAAGAGAATGAGCGAAGCTGAAGGAAGAAGGAAAGTGGCAGACGAAGATCCCCCTTGGGTACTGGGTAACAGATATTGGCTTGGACTTGGGAAACAGTATATAGGAACCAGGCTAAATTTAAACAGATAAAGAGGCAGATAAAAGGGAAACCAAGCAAAGTGTTAAGGTTTCTGAAGCTAAAAATTGGGCTAGTCTGTAGCAACTGAAAGCATTTCCCCGTCATCTCCAAGCAGGCTGGACAAAGCACCAGAGACAGTACACTCTGGGCTCCCCTTATGGGCTCTTCTGGCCAATGTATGTGAGATCTGGGGAAGCTTTAGGCAGATTCTTGTGTAGTCTAGAGGGTGCAGGAGTTTGGTAGCTTGAAGCACTCATCTGTGAGAGTAGGCAGTGGGGTTGAATTGGTAAACTGTCAATCTCAGACTCTTAACAAGAGAAGGCTCGCTGAGCTCCTCCTTTATGTTGCATAAGCCAGTTACTGGTGTGATAGCAAGCCTGGGAAGGTGCAGAAGGAGACAGAGGTGCATGCTAAGGTGAGAGCTGCCCATAACCTTGAATGCTGCCTCAGACGGGAGGAAGGGGTACAACATTCAAATACCAAGGGCTGGAATTGCAGAGTTGCTCGGCTGAGATCAGGTGTCTGATACCCTTGAAAATAATCCCATGGATGGGGGATGGAGCCTCTGTAAATAGCACCACCTCATGTTTTAGGCTAATTCTGCAAATGTTGAGCCTGAAATGATGAAGCAACAACTTCTGATAAGCTTGACTCCTGGAGGTCTTGGCAACTCATTCAGAGAGAGACTTGCAGGATTGGCACATCAGGAGGTTTGTTTCTTCTGCAGCTGCAAACAACAAGGAATCATAATGTCGGGTTTTTTCCCCCCCTGTTAGTTCACCCAGTCTGTAACTTCACCTGGTCAGCATGCAGACACAGCTGTGCAAGAGGATGGGTAAGCTTTTTGTGTGAAGACTCTGGAAGGCTCTATTACAAGGATCAAAATTCTAATCAATAAGATGGCCCATTTTGCCTTCCCTGAAAAGCCAACTCCTGCTCTACTAGATTCTGATAGAAGCAGAGGTATGAACAGGAACAACCCACTATATGATGAGCCCAGACCTGGGAATGGTATCTGTTTGTTGTTGGGCCAGAAGTGAAGATACTTGTCTGACATTTGCAACTCAAAAGCTTAGGGTCATCCCGTAGCTCTCTGCTTTTGGACTCTCAGATGGTAGCAGAGGCAAGTAATGCCTTTTTCCCTAACAGCTAGCCCAGAGGCTTTAACTGTTTCTGTTGGTTGTGGACCTGTCCCTTGTGCTATGCAACCCTGGTGACCTCAAGGCTAGTATGCAGAAATGTACTTCAGCTTTTCAGAAAAGTTTTGATTGCAATTCAAGTAGCACGCTGCTCGTTTGGATGAAGTAAAATGTGGGGAACTATTGTTTAAGAACACTAAATACTGGATTTTCCTGGTGCTTTATATTAGCTGCCTCATCCTTTCCGAGTACAGCGGCAAGGGATATGGTCTGATTCATAGTTCCGTGTGGCATCAGATCAGGTATCTGAGTGGTTTCTCCACATTTATGTTTCACCAAAGTATTTACAAATGAGGGCGTTTATTCCCTCAGTTTTTGAGGTTTATCTTTCCAGATAGTCAGGCTTCTTCAGAGGCAGATTCATCATTTCTGGGGCCAGCTTCATCTTGTGAGACAGCAGAACTTGTGTTCACTGGTAAGAGGTATAGTTGTTTGATCAAAACTCTTCTAGTTCAAGAAGGTGATCCGTTGTGGTCAAAGTGAAATGAAAATATTTGAACTGGTGACAGCTGAGCTTCATTAAATTTTTAATGATTATAAAGTTCATATTATGTTAATATAAACATAACTGCACTTGTTCTGTGCCCTAGATCTGTATCTAAGTTATACAGATTATTTATGTGATGACTGATATCATCATAATATCAGATATCTTTTCTCCCTGGATGTCTGAGTTGTGTCCTATCAGGTGAAGGGATTCAGTGATTCAGCAAGTCCTGTCTTTCGTAAGTTTCTTCAAAGAGATTTTAAAAAAAAAACAAACAAACAAAACAGTTGAAAAGATTAGGCAAGTAAGAGCCATAAATAGGGACAGAATGGAAAATTCATAAATCTAAAGTAATTTTACAGGTTGAATCTTTGCCTTTTGGATCTTAGTTTCTATTGCCCAAGGTCTTACTGAGGAAGAGCAAAGAAATTTTTGTTTCACTAAAGGCAAAAGACAGATGTTTGCATGATTCTTATGTGCTTTTTTTGTGTTAGTACTAAGGCCGGATTTTTCTTGGATGCAGCTTTCTTTAAAACTGTGGGGAAAAGGAAAGTTGTTCTCCTACTGCCCCTGCTGCTCCATCCCTTTCCCTCCTTCCCCCTCCTTTCCTCTTGGGTTCCTTGCCTTTCATGTCTTTGTTTGACATCTAGGAAAGAATCATGAGGTGCTGAATATTATTAACTTCTAAACACCTAAGAAATCAGTAGGAAATCGCAAACATTTCGGCCCCCTGACAGTCTCCGTAAATGACCTGTCCGAAATCCCTCCCCTTCTGAGATGAAAAGAGGGAGCCAGGCAGAACGGAGGAGAGAATGGGGAGAGCCAGGGAGTGAGAGGGATACACAAAATAAATGAGAAATATGATTAACTTACTTCCTTGGCTGGGTCTACAGCTGGTTCTGGGTATTTAATAAACAGGTTGACACTCCAGGTTCCCCTCATTAGGTGATCACTAAGGTCTGGGCTGTCATAAATCAAAGAGCCAGGTTATCAAGGCCTGTGATCTTTAACTGTACAGGGGCGCCCAACTGTCTGCCATAACGAGGGCTAAAAAGTGCAAGCTGTAAAGAATTAGCTGGCTGCGGCACTTTAATACACGCGCAGAGGCATGAACATTGTGCCGTCTATGGAATGATTGCCCAGGTATGTACATAGATGGACTCCTGTCTGTGGGCTGGCAACAGCTTCTGTCTTGAATATGAACATGTGAGGTGGTGTAAGAAGTTAAATGCAATGCAGTGCAAATCTTCCTGAGCTAGACAGTTTCTGGCTATTCGTGGGGAGAAGGTTAAGGAGTCATCTCAGCTTATGTGTTCGTGAAAGGGAGAGGAATTGTTTAATTCCTGGGTGACCAGTGGAGCCAATTCTGTTAATTTGCTTCGGGAACCAGGGAGGAGACACAGCATGGCCCAGTCTCCTTCTGTCTGTGTCATTCAAGTACTGGGCTAGGCACTGCAGAACCTATATATATGTTACGCAATTTAAGAGGAATTACTGCTCTCTAAGGCATACTGCTTTACTGGGACAGCTTGGTCCTGCGCTGTCCTTTATGAAGGAAGATAGGTCTTCCATAACACATTTTTACATTGCAGGTAAGGCAGAAACTTGATGAAAGTTGGGCTGCCTGAAGCCTACAGCTTGAGGTTTCATAACAAATCTGGCACATGAATAAATTCTGTGAACCCTTCAGTCAGGCAGAGCATCAAACCACACAATTTTTGGCAGCAAATAATACAAGCTCTGAGTAAGAGCCAGGTGGACTTATGAGGGGGAAAAAAAGTGTGGTCAATCTCAGGCCCAGTTTTGTGAGAACATAAGATAATGGGGAATGTTCTCCAGTTCTTGCTTTTCCCCAATTTTGAATAGCCATTGTCACCCACAAAACCAGGAAAGACTTGGGAGGAGTATCTAGGCTGATTCTGCAGGACAAGATGCTTGCTGACACAAACACCAGTGGTGAGAAAAAAATTTAACTTTGTGCAGCTCTTGTGACTGCAGTATGTGTTAGAAATTGACATGAGAAATTGAGGAAAAAGGAAAATAGAGGATGTCCCAAAGAGGGCATTTATTCCTGTACCTTAACCAATGTATGGAAAGTGCTGAGTTCCTTAAGCAATGTTGTCACTAACTTTTGAAAGAGCAAGAGTGGGGACTATGGACAGAGCATGAGCTGAGGATTGTCAAGCCTTGTGTTTTACTCCTGGCAACTAATGGGACAAATCAAATTTCCACATGCATCTGGATGAAGTTTGAGGCACAGCTTTATGTTAGAGGGTGGGAATCTGCACAGCTCCAGGGAGAAGCAGCATCTGTGGAGTTCAGCAGTGCCCTGCAGTAGGGGGTTGTGGCTGTGTTGGTGGCATCTCCCTAAGCCATTGTCCATGGAGCAAGATAGAAGCTGTCAGTGCATCTTAGGCTGCTCATGTGGACTGGGGACACTTTCAGTGGGGCACGTGTGAGGATCCACATGGGTGGGCCAGGGAAGAAGCTCTGAGTTATGCTTATTTTCAAAATGATCTCCTAAGCTGGGCCTCAGCTACTGCTTCCTCCCTTGGACAAGAAGGATGATTCTCTGTGGAGGAAAAATTACGGGAAGTTAGATGGCACAGAGATGACTGCTGTTTTCAGGGACTGAAAGCCCCTAAAGCCTCATCCCAGCAAACATGGATTCACTGAAGCAGCTGTACACCTTGTCACATCTTGTGTGAAGGCCCACATCTACCTGTCTACTAGATATTCAGCTGATAGGATAAGTGATGTCCCTAGAGTTAAGCCACAGCTGAAATTCCTTGAGGGGCTCCGAGAGTACAGTTCCAGCTCTGCTGCAGTCACTCCAGGGCATTCCATGACTATTTATAATGGTGTATGTGGGTTTACTGCTTTACAGATTGTAATGCAACACACTGCCATGGGGAAGAAAAATGTAACACTAAAGCATAACATACTGCCCCTTGGACATCAAACCGTGTGGTTTGTGTCAAGCTGTGAGGTGGAAGTGTCTGGTTCACAACAGTGATTTCAGGGTGTTTTCCTAGCTCTTTCTCCTCCTGTTTTCCTCAGCCGTATTACATACTAGCCACATATTCTATCTTTAAACACAGAAGCATCTCTCTTGAAAAATCAACTAAAGCTGTGCTCATAAAGAAAAAGAATCATGAAAGAATCTATTAATCCAAATGCATCTTTTTTTTAACCCCCCGCTCTGATTTCATTCAGTAATATACACATTTTGGAGGAGGTTAGAGACAGATCTTCAAATGTTTGCACGACAGACGTTTTCAGCATGTCAAGTTTACGTTTTGGCAACAGAATAAAGTGACTGAATTTTTAGAAGAGCTCAGCACCTAACCGGCAGTCAGTGTAGCCTGTTCTTTTGAAAACTAGCTGTGTGCGTCTTGATAACCATATAGGACTTACCCATATAGCTAGAGGCTTGCATTAGAATTTTTAAAAGTGTTTCGTTGGTTTAGGATTATGCAGAGAGATTTTACAAATGGCAGTCAGATAACTTAATACCTTCTTGAGAAAGCTGATAGGAGTAGGATGCCTAAATGCCCTCTCTGCCTCCAAAAATCATTCCATAGGCCCTGTATCGTTTGAGTGATTTTGAAAATCCCATCCTAAATCCTAAAGTCTTTGCTCAGCTCTTTCTTTGCACTTGGACATAACTCTCATTGACTGTTGTGGTAGCTTTTCTTGAATAGAGTCAATTTTCTAAGCCTCTTCTCCAATAACAAATTTTCCAGAAGTATCTTGAAATCAAAAATCTGTCTGAAAAGCATTTATGTTACACATAATGTAGGGATATTATGGATTTGGTCCAGTATGTTTCACATTCTTGTATATACAGTCTATATTATTAATCACTGGATTGTGTGTCAAGACTTTAGGTTCTTGAATTTCAACCTAAGGATATGAGTTACCAACCCAACCAAGCAAGTGAAAATTTTCTTAAGTTATTGCAGGAAATTACCAACACTACCAATTTGTAAAGAGTTTCCTGTGTTCTTGTTAACCAGTTCCTTTCTGTACCATATATTAAGGCAAAACACAGAATATGCTTGTGCAGTGCTTGCTGTCCCATCAAGATCATGACTGTCAAAGTGTGGCTAGTGTGGTGCATGTCAATGTTACATACCCTTGGGGAAAAGATTTCCTGTCTTTAGATATTAGGAAGTAACTACTTTGCTGGATACATTTAGCTTGTCTTATTTTAATACCTAGGGAAATACGAAGATAGTTTGGATTTGAGTGTAAGTGCATGCTAAAGGAATCAGAAGTGAAATAGTTAACAATTTATTTGGAATCTTTGTGTTTTCTACTTACTAAACCACTGAAATTTCCTGGGAAGACTACATCTCAAAAAATTTTTTTTTCTAGGCTGCTACTATCTCAGTAAGGTACTTCTGCAACTGCTTAAGTTCGTTTTGTTTTCCATGATTTTATGTGCACTAACATTCTTTTTTTTCTGATAAAGGCATTTGTTGTGCAGAGCAATTCTGCACAGAGGGTTTCTCGTTATCATACTGACGTAGTGGAAGAAAGAAGGTCTGAGACAGCAGAGGTCCCTCTCTGAGTAGGTAGGAACATTCCTTTGAAGAGAAGATTGAAGGATAAAGTTCAAACAAGACTGACTGAATCTCTGGAAAGGCATGAGCTTTCTTTGGGCCCAGTCAGTCTGCTTGCTTCTGGCATTCTACAGTTTCATACCAGTTCCCAAGCAGGGTTGCACCTATTTAGTACAGCTGAACTCAGAGTCTGTAAACTACTTTTTAAAAGTTGGAGAGTTCTCCTTACTAAAATGTGTACAGCAACAGAGTAAAAAAAACTCTGCTGACCACTGTCCATTATTCTGCCTTTATATCACTTTTCTGTAGGCCCAGGTAAGTCAAATGCAACAGCTACCTGTATCGCTCAAAAAAATGTCAATTTTTGGCATGGCATGACTGTTTCTTTTAGTGAAAAAAACAAAACAAAGCAACTAACTAATCTACTTGCATTGCACATTGAATCTGTAACAGAAAAAAATTTACCTTTTGATGTCCTGAATGGAGTCCCAGACTTGGTCAATTGTATATTATATAGGTGTAGGTTATTAATATTGGTCTATATACTGCACTTTGTACTTGCAAAATAACAAACTGCTTTGTTGAAATCATTTTGTTTTGAGCTACAACATAGCATCCATTTAAGGGAAAAGAAGAGGTGGGTTTACCTCAGGACTGGCTTAGAAACAGCCGTGCTATTTCACAGGAAGGACTGGAATATTTGGAATATATGTTTCGGCTGAGCTGGAAGGCAAGCCAGGCTACAAATGGAGGAGTTCTGTGGCTCTACATAGAGGGAAACTAGAAAAGTGGTAGGAGAAGAGGATTTGTAGGACTGCAGAAGACATGGTTTCTGATTTGAAGTACGATGCAGTACTGACAGAGCTCTAGTTCCCCTGCTTCTGCCCCTTGTAGGCATGACTGCTTTTCTTTCTCAACTTTTTCCTTCTGACTTTGTCAGTGTCCCACTCCCTGATGATTCTAAAAAGCACTGGATTTAGTTAAATGGCTTTGTGACGGTATGAGCTGGATGTTTTGGGGCACAATTTAATCCTTTGTTTCTGTAGGTTACTAATGAGCTGTTCCCAAATCCTCTGGTGCCACCGAAAAGTCATTTCTTGGCAACTTTTCTGCTGAAAGACAGAGCTCAGGGTTTCACATGTGATATAATTAACACCAGGCTAAGTGCTACTTAAGCACCTGGTATTGTTTATATGTTTCTGAGTTATGCAGACTTTAATGTAAATTTTGTCATGAGTAAGCAGATGTCATCATCATATTAGACTAACATAGCTCATTGCGAAAAGACCCCTAAATCTACCTTCTTTAGATGACTTTATTTTTGTTATCTGCAGGACTTCATTGTTCTGCCTGACTTAGTTAAGGTCTGAACCGACGAAGTTTTCATTTCAGCTGTAGCTGTTACTGTTATTACAGTTTTAAAAATTATATAGAGATTGCTGAATGCTAGCTAATTAATGAAGATTTGAGGCTCAGTATAAGCACGAGGAATGTGGAAAGTTCTCTGTCATTTGACATGTTCTGCACCAGACTGGATTAAGCTATCTAGTAGAGTGTTTCTCCTCTTTATAGATGTTCTTAGATGTGGTGTCAGAAATATTTTAAAAAAAATAATACTGCAGTCTCTGTTATGCTGACTTTATTTTTTAATGATACTCACTTGAGTAGTTCAACTGATTTTAAAGGTGTTCTTTGTGGGACTAAATACTTGCTGGAGAAGCTGTATGAAAGAAAGTGCTATGGTCCATGATGCAAGTTGATTGTTTTATAACCCACTAAGGTGTGGGTTCTGCTAGTTCTGTGTGTGAGGGGTCTGTGAGGGGCTATCTACCTGAACAATGGCAGGGAGGAACAGAGTAAAAAAAAGGAAATTGAGGGTTAGGATACTGTGGTTATTTAATAACTTTGAAGTATTTTATACACCTTCTGATGGTTCACCCGGAGGCTTTTCTAAGGTCAGTATTTGTTCAAGTTCTATTTGTAGAGAAAGTTAGCAAGCGAGCGAGAAAGAAATGAAGAGCAAACCAGAAACCTCTTTCAACATATTTAACTTGTTACTCGTTTCTTGATGTCCCTACTGAAAAGGAAATAGGGGAAACCTTGGAAACCCAAGCGTTTTTGGCTGCTGTTAAGTTAGGAGCACCCTGGTGAATTATTTTTCCCTTCTCCAGTCAGAACTGTGGCCTGGACTGCAGATCAAAGAAGAGCAGCACTTTGGTTAATCTGGCATAAAAATCTACTTTACCCCGAAGAAACAAGAAGAAAAAGAAATTGAGGCCCAGGCTCCATGGCAACTGTGAGCTAGATTGTTCAAATGGTTGGTAACTGTAACACAGTGTTTTTTTTTTTAAAAAAAAAAATACTTGGAAAGATATATTGCTACCATATTGGAAAGGACATTGCATCCCAAGCTGGGGTTGTTTCCTGCTGTTACAGGGAGTGTTCATAATGGTACATAGATAGGCTTCTGTCCTGTTTTCCTCAGACTGTTACAAAGAATAAAAGGTGGCCAGCTGATACAACTTTAGGTCTGCTTCAGAAAATGTGTACTGAAGATGCAAGCAATGCTTTTCTTCTTTGAATCTGTTCTGCATCACATGCTAACTTTATAACCACCGAACCAGGGAAATTTGACATGGCAGGTCACCATTTGTTGTGGGTTTGACCACATACCAGACAGTGCTTGCTTATGACATTGAGATATAACGATATGTTTAGAGAAAATGCTGCACTGTGACCTTGTATGGCACTGTTAGGTCCTGCGCTGTCAGATGCAAAACTTGCTAGAAGCTTTGATGGGGCACTTGAAAGCTGATTCAGGATTTCTGATTCTCTATTCCTGGTGAATCTCACAAATCTACATCTTGCTAATCAAATCGAAATCTTGAATGCCTGCCTGCTGCTAAGTGCTCTGGGCTTATCAGTGTTTCGGTTCAGGCCAGTCCAAGTAGGGAACTTACCGGCTGTGGCAACCAGGAGTCTGGGTCTATCTGGTTAGAGCGCACTGGAACAATCAGGAGTAATGGTCAGGTTGCTCTTTATTATTCTTGCATCTTTTGCCACAAAGGTTTTTTTACCTGCAGATAGTAGTCTGATGCAGTTACACTAATCACCCAGACCTTGCTCATCTTTTATCACAAGGTGCTTAGTTAACTGCAAGCCTAAGTCCTGAGATACCAAGCTGGTCCTTTTCAGAGCTGGACAAACATTTTCAGGTGAGTAGAAATCTCCATAACAAATTTATGGCCAGTAGTTTGAGTGTTGTCTTGCTCATGTCTGTGAGTGCGTACTCAGGCTATCCCTGAGACAGACCTGTCTAAAGTCCTTCTTTGAAGGGAATTCTGTTTCCTGCCTATGTAACTGGATCGTTCTATTGCTTAACTATCTGTTTTATTAGGAAATTAATGACACTTAGGTTAATGTCAAATCCAAATATTCTTGCTGTCAGCAAAGCTGGTTACATTTCGTTCTACCACCAAGTGGCCAGAGAAAAAAATGAATGTCAGTCTTTTTCATAACCACCACTTACCTACTACAAAAGAGTAATCATGTTCTGTTCTCTCTTTTGGATGGAAAATAAATACAGTTCCATCAATTTTTTTCCTTCAGCAATGTTTTTGAACTTTCTTATCGTTCGTGATGGTCTCTTGTCTGTCTACAGCTGTCTTGCAGTGAGGTGGCCAAAACTGGATATCTTGGCTTAATTTGAGGCATGCCTAGCAGCTACAGGGAAAATGGCATTCCATTTCTTACCTGTCAGTATATTCTGGGATGAGATGTCTTCCTCCTCCTTCTCCCTTCTCCTTTTTTGGTGATATCAACTTGTTGATCAAAATTCAGTTTGCATTGTACTGTAGGTTGAAGACCCTTCTCTGAATTGCTGCCACTTGTTCATATCTGTTTGAATTTGTTTATCATAGACAGAACATTTTGTACTTGTCTATTTTGTTCCATCTTGATACAATTGATCTTTATTTCCTAATTTATTGAAATTGTTGACTTCTAATGATACCTTCCAGAATGGTTGCTGCGTATCTCTGAGGGCTATCTATGCTAATGGCTCATGAAACTGGAGCTGATATGGTCCCCTGTAGAAGTACATGTGAAGTGTCCTGTCAGTTTGACAGCAAATTGCTGGTAATTTAAGAGGATTTTCTAGATAACTGTACACCCAAATGGTGATGATTTTAGTCTACATTTGATTTCCCTTGTATGCTTTGAAAACATTAGGTCGGCAAGCATTAAAAGCATTGCTTTTTTTACTTTACTTTTCAAAGTAAATCACCTCTAATGCTTCCCCCCATAATCACTGGGACTGTTACCCCATTAGATGGAACATAATAAATGGAATATAATTTGTTCCTGACCATCCTGTATTGACAGTTTTTCATCATCTATTACCTTCCAGTTACTTCTAAACTGATTGTTTAAATTTTTTTCATGTCTTTCTAGATAGTGCAGTTAAGTAGTTTACTGAGTTGTGCTTTTAAAGATGGGTCCTTTGTCTGCCTTCTGTTTCTCCAGAACCTTCCTTGTCCTCCAGAATTACATCAAGATTAATACTAGTTATTCACAGATTAACTGTTTCAGTTACTTTTGAACTGCTTTAGGGCAGATTTATCAGCCCTGCATACTTGGTTGTATTCAATTTAGGTAGCTCAGGGTGACCCGATTGTGGCTTCTTTTGAATTCTCTCCCCAGACCCCATTTTTACAGAAGGAGGCCTGCTGCTATTCCCAGTTCCTGGCTGTACGTGCGTGTGGTGATCCAAGCCCTGTGCAAGCCTAGAATCTGTTCCACAGCTTGGATAATTTATGATGTCTCCTTTTCTCTCTGGGGAAAGAGGATTTAGCATATAGACCCCCAGTTGGGCTATACTGACAAAAGCGTTATTTAACCTGCTTTGTCTTTGTTCTGGACAGTGTCTTTTTCCTTGACAGGAAATATTACCTTGAGTCACCATTAATCTTCTTGTGAAGTTAGAAGTAAAGAAGGCATTGATGACTTTCTTATTTTTTCTCCTTACTGCTTTTTATGTTTGGTGTATGTAATTTGTTTTGCAGTTCTGTCCCTGATTTATTTTTCTCTTCCTCATATGCTGTTCCTTGATCTTTACCCTTACTCATGTGTTACTGTTTCCATATTAGCATTTAATTTTTGGAGTTAATTAAGATCAGAGACATTCCATTTCTCTTCTGTCAATTTGCTACTGTACCCTTAGTATAGTCTGTTCCAGTAAGTTCCAGCTTTACTCTACGTCGCTTCCCATTGGAAGTCTTTCAAGAGATCCAGTGTCTACCAATTCCCCCAGCTTGCTGGCATCTTCTGTTTGTAGTCCAGCGTTCTTTTTCCTTGTCTGATCTTACCTATTCTCTGAGAGCAAAACATTGGAGGTCATGATTCTCTTTCATCCAAGTTATCTTCTGGTTGCAGTTTTCAGCCAGTTCATTCCTGTTAGGTAGGAAGACATTTAAGATGGCTGATGACGTCGTTCAACTCCTCCACCTTCTGAAAAAAAACGCTGTTCCTAACACGCTTGAAGAACAGGGTAAGCAGACTATGACTGACAGTGTTGCTTTTCCAATGGCTAAGTAGCTAATTTTCTATGACCACTATGGACGACTCCTGTTATTGTTGTATGGAAGTTTCTAACCATACTGTATGCCTTTTTCCTTCCTCCAACAAAACATATAATATTTCAAGTTCGCAGTTAAATTAAAGCTCAATCTGGTTTGATGGTGGGAACTACATTTACAAAAAAAAAAAAAAAAAACTTGAACTGCAAACTGCTGTTTTGATTCATCCATGTTTGTGATCCCTTGTCATTTGCTGTTAGTGAATAAACTTGATGTGCATGGATTTTTGTTCTCATAAAACCACAGGGAATGTTGTGTTTGATCTGAACATCTTAGTCACAGGAGAGCAAGGAGATTTGGTATGTGAACAAAACTATTCACTATTTTCTTGTGTAAAGGGCTTTGGACATCCACTCAGAGAGCAGAAGCAACAGCATATGACTTTCGTGCCCAATTACACACTGTGTATAACTAAATAGCTGAACCGAACAGTTCACAAATGCTCTATAGTCTGAAAACAGCCAGTTAAAATCTCCAGCAAAAGACAGCATACATTCAGAGAAATCGGGCTTCTTTAATGCTTTGTGAAAACAAAAAAGGGCTAAATTTGCAGCTATCCCTGAGGAATTATCTGTGAGCACTATCTGCAAATAATAATTTGATCAGCTTATTTGGCTGCCCATGGTCACAAAGCTGTAATTGATTAAAAATGATCCCTTTTGTAACAAAATAAGGCTGCAGAATAAAAATGAGATTCTAAGGTGATTCTAATGTGCCCTGCTCTGGCAATATGATGAGGAGCAATTCTGTAGAAAACCAAAGAATCTCACAGCAAAAGGTTTGGGGACTGTTACAGAGAAGTCTTTTTTCAGACTTTAGGGTGTTTTAGACTGAATTTGGAGTTTTTTCTTTCTTTTTTTTTTTTAAATTTTATTTTACAGTGTATTCATGTTTACTAGGGAGCTGAATGGGGGAAAGGGACTTCTTTCAAAGGCCACATGGCCCACTTCCAATTCTGATAGATAAAGTCAACCTGCTTGGCCCCACCAACAGGAAATAGGATGCTGCCCCTTTAAGCGGACTGTAAGGAGTATGGAATTACGGCTAACTTGGTTTGGAGCCTTTGTGTAAGGCTTTCAGGAAGAGATAAACCATTAATCATGCACAATTACTCTGACCTTGCATGAACTAAAGCCTCTCTGAACACATAAGATTACCGTCTCTGGAGACCTTGAGATACTGACACGATCAGCTCAGTACTAGGGCATTGGAAACTGCTGCACAAAATGGCTGAAAGCTTGGCCTTTATTTCCTTTTCTTAAACTGGAGTCTGTCTTTCCACCCAGGATAGGTATTTATCTTTCTAACATGCTTGCAGTGTAAACTAAGGAAAAGTCATTTCCCTTGAGCCAGGATTTGAGTTCATAGAATGCGAGTGGGAAACGATGGCAGTGCTTAAGAGAATAAATTACATTTGTTTTTTGATCAAATGTTTTCTTAAATTTACTGAGGTGGAGCTCTTCACACTTATTTCTGCTGTCTCCCTGTGGGGGACCCTCTTTTTCTCTGAGGTTAGTACAGCTCTTAGCACAAGTGTTATGGTCAGTGGCAGAGATTCCTAGGTAGTTCTGCAGTGTAATTTATTTTTGTTGGTGTTACTGCTTTCCCAGTACCATCCTCACCTGTTTTAATTTGATTTTAGATGGTGATTTTCAGGATCAGTTTACATTCCCTCTGTTAGTCTTGTTTAGCATTTCTCTCGCCTCTTAAACTCCTTAAACAAACATCTCTCACACACGTACTATGATATACTTTAGTCTATCTCTTCTTTTCCCAACCTCCTGGCACTAGCAGCAATATGTAAAATAATAATAATAAATGAGCAATTAAGTATTTGCGCATTAAGTAATTATTGATTTCAACTTGTCATTTTTCAAAATTAAGGCGAGCTAAAAATGCACATGAACAGTTGCAGAAGCTCAACTGACTAAATCAGTAAAATGCAGTACCTTGTTTACATTTGATCCTTCATCATGCGTTTGATCCCTACGGTTTCATTCACTTACAAAATTTATACCACTATAAATATTTTACTTACACATGTGATCTTTTTAGATTGTTATTTACTGAAGTGCAACATGTCTTTTGAACATAATTTCACATTGATATAACTATCTTTTCTCCCTTTTCACAAAGGAATGATTATATGTCTATATTTGGATCTGCAGTAGGAAGTTTATACTGCTTTAACTTACAGTTAGTAAGTTACAACAGTTAGTAAGTAGCACTTACACGAGTAGTAAAAGATTTGTGTGTGGAGAAGCCCTGCAGAGCACTTGTCTTGCTGACCCTAGTTTACATCTTTAGAAGATTAAATACCTTTTAAAAGGAAATGGTCTTCGTCTTTGGAAAACTGGAAATGTTTTTTTTTTTAGGGTCTTGTTTTTACACTATCCGTGACTGTTTGACTTCAGTTGTAGAAGATCTGACTGGAAGACTACAAGGGTTCCTGTTAGATGTTTTTATTCATCTGTATTTTTCAAACCTTCAATCAGCTGCCAGCAAGCTACCTCCATTACAAGGAAGGTTGACATGAAGATGAACTCTGCTATTTTAGCTTTTATTTTTCTGCAAAAAGATTTGTGTTTGAAACGAAACCTTTCCCTGTATACCTCTCCGAAATACTTCATTGGAATTTGCACAGGTTGCTGCCCCTTCCTTCGCTCTATATGTGATGAAGACTTGGAAAACCTGTAATCTTGCATAGACTTTATTTATCAGTATTTTAAGATTCCAGTGATAAAATGTTCTGTCCACTGAAGTAGCAAATTTCTAATATTTCAGAGCTGAGGTTTTAAGAAAATGGAGATGGCTCATCATGCGTTAAAGGACTGGACGATGGGATCCAAACTAAAATACATGTCCAATTCTGACCAGCGCCTCTATGTTGCGTGCCTTGTAAGAGAATGGGTAAGTCCAAAAGAAATAAATATGCTCTTCACATAGTGAATGATGCAGAGAAAGCGTATTGGGAACTTCTCTTCTTGCTAAAAAGTGATTTAGAAGGTAGGCATAATGAAAATGCCACAAGTACAGTGGTAAGGAATTTTTTTAACAGGTAAGATATCTGGCAAGAATGTCAAACCTGTTGCTTCAGGACATCAGTCGCTCTCTAACTACTGGAGGTAAGGAGAAATTCTTTTCTAAGGAAGATTTCTCTAGATTGTTTGCTGCTTTCTGCACAGTGTTCCTGAGCCACGTTCGTAGTCGCTGTTAATAGCAGACTGCTAGATTTGGTAACAGTTGATTTTATGTTTTATATCGGAAGGGTATTAAAAGGCTCCCAGTGCCACTAGGCATTGAGGATGAGAGCCTGGTTTGAGGGAGCTGTCCAGTACTAGCTGGAGAAGACAAATACTGTGCTTGCTCTTCTCTCCCGATATTTTTTTAAGTTCTTTTTCCCTTCTCCTTTACATTTTCCACTAATGTGTTCTAAAGGTACTGCCAATGGCTAAAGGGCTGTTGATTCTAAGAAACATTCTACAGAAAGTAAACTCATAGAAAGAAAACAAAACAAAAAAACCCACATGCTTTCTAAAACAGGATGGATGGAATATTTAGTGGAAATTTAGTGAAGACCATAGAACAGAAGGAGGGGAGCGTCTAAAAGGAAAAATACCATTTAGATGCTATCAGCCAAAATATAAGTCTGTAAGGGCAAGTTGATTTTGTCAGTATCACTAAAGCAAGATGTTTCTGAACATTGAACTTGCTTGTATTCATCACAAAGAGATAGGGAAAATATAAAAGCAAGATGTTAGCTGACTGGGTAAGCCACCATTGGAATAGGATGTTGTTGATTCATCATCACAGGGAGTGTGCAAACTGAGACTGCATGACTGTCTTAACCTATTCTGCATTTCAACCATGAGATATTGCTCTTAGTAACGTTGAGTTTATGTAGTGGGGAAGGACAATTCCTTTCACTGCAGGAGTTTTGGATAGTCCGTATTTTGCAGGATTTCAGGCCATATGACAGTATTGGTCCCTTCTGGTGTTAAATATATGAATCCATGAAATTATCTTTTGCTGAAGTGTGGTGCTAAGGCACAGACTTGCTCTGTGGTGCTGTGGGGTCACAACGGCTCATGGCACTCTTGGGCAACTTTGACACAATGCCAGTTTTCAGAGAAATGTGGAGAATCAACTCTGCTCCTCTTTTACGAAAGGGGCTGCGGAAGGGATAAGAATTAGTTGTGAGTAGGAAAAGGCAGAAGCTTGGTGGTAGGAGGGGATGAGGGGAGTCTGTGCTGAAGCATATGCTTCACTGCACGTACTGTAAGGGACAAAATCAAACAAAGGTAGATTCTCGTCTTATGTAGACCAGCTTCAGTCAGGAGTGAATCAGCTGAAGTCAGTGTCAGAGTTGCATCAAAATAAAGCTTGAAGTGAGTAGTATCGGGCCCATGTTGTTTTTCTGCTTTGTTTTTAGTCCTGTTGCACCTCACTGTAACCAAAGATGTGGAAAGATCCATCGTAAGAGGTTTTCAAATGGAACAGTTTACCATTTGAAGGGAAAAGGACAACCCGCTGTTTCCTGGTTGCAGTCCCACTGTTTATTCTGTACCTACACTGCAGTGCTATTAGTACAGCTAGCATAGTTGTTCCTGAGACATCTATTAACAAGCTGGCTTCGATACTGTTGTGTGCACTGCCAGAACTATAAAATACTCCATGTGGGCCTATAGGCTGATCTCAAAAAAGTATTATAGGCTCTGCTTCTCCCTCTTGCTATATTGCTAGGAGTACTGATGCTTATTACCTTAAAACTAGCTCAGCCATGTATATTCAAGCTATTCATGCTTTGGACTGAAAGTGTGGATACATTCTTTAGTTTTAGATTTGATTTTACAAAAATCTAAAACCTGATCAGACAGATTCTGCAAGTCCTGAACCTGTCCTGGTTTTGCCATTCTCTATTTGAAATCTGAAAGCCTTTGTTTGTGTGGGTCAGAGAGATAAAAATTAGGAGAGACACTCAGGCAGTATAGATCTGTGTAGATTCTCTGCTGCTGACAGTCCAGGTAACTCAGTTAAACTAGCGGAATAGTTGGCTGAGGGACTGTATCATACTAATAGGAAAGAAAGAACTCTAGGGGTTAAAGGCAAGAGCATCCTTTTTATAATTAGGACAGATCAGAAGTGGAGCAAAATGTTCTTGCAGCTGAATCAGCTGCCCTCTAACCAGCCTGCAGTCTGGAGCTGGGGCCTGATGGACACTTGTACAGAATGCAATTTAATCTGTAATGGCTGAGGAGGACTCCTCAAAGTCTGCGGCAAATGGCAATTATTGTCCCTTTTTGTCACATCCCCCTCAACCAAAGCAAAAAAAGAGGAAAATTAATGAAAATAACAACAGGGAAGGATCCTAACTAGCATGCCCTGCCTCCCCTTTTCTGTTTAAAAATCCTCTGCAATGTAGTGACTGAAATGAGCTGCCCAGTATAATAAAATCTCTCGAGCACCAATGTGAAACAAGAATTCCTCCCCCCCCACACATGCATACGCACCCCTTTTCCCTAATGAGCAGGGAGACGCCAGCTTGGGGGCTGCAGCCAGTGTTAAATTAGCAGAGAGGGCCATCCGAAGTGGGCTGACTCCAGCGTAAACTGCCTTAAGTGTCTGTTTATTAAATCACACCACCGCTTAGAGTCTGCCCTGCTGCCACATCAGAGCTGTCTGCATACAGACAAATCCTGGGCAGTCCCAAGGGAACTTGGTCCAACTGAATACTGGTAGTAATAAAGCTGGGGGCGGAGAGAGCAATCCGCCACCAACAGGGCCCTTGTTAGACTCCATCATGTGTTATTCTTCAGGAGCAGAAAAGGCTTTATCTAAGGTCACTGTTTGCACTTGTAACAGCAGGGAATCTGGAGATCTTGAAACTGTAAAGTCTTCTTCCTCCTTCCATTTTACAAAATGTAAGTCACGGCAGACATTTTCTTGCTAAACTGGCTTCTATAAGCCTTGGAGCAGTAGCTTTCTTTTATCAGTTCTTATTGGAAAGCGTGGCCTTCAGCTTCAACTCTTCTTGGGTTACAGCGTGATGAGGTTGTTAATACCTAATGATTTTCTAAGAGAATTCCCTGGTGTGAATCTATCTAAGACTTTGGAAATACAAAATGTACTGCTCAAACCTTAAGCCGTCGTGTTAAAGCAGAGGAAAATCAAAATGCTTCTGTAGATTTGTACGGTGTGAGGTGCAATGAGGGATTGATTCTGGATGGGATTGTGAAAAAGTAATATTACATACTCTGCATTTAAGACAGAAGAGAGAGATCCAAGCTGTAAATCTTGTCCTGTCAGTCAGGAGACATCACTTCTTTTTCTACTAGTTCTGGGAGAAATTTTTTACCAAGGGCCTTACTATATTCTCTTCTTTCTCAAGGATTAGTTCTTAAATACAATTGGAACCAGGGCTGCTGGTTTATGACTCCTACTGCTTATATTACCAGTTGGACTGTCTTGCTCTCTACTCTACACTTCCAAAATAAGTCGTCTTTTCTGCCTAAATCCCTGGAGAGGAGTCTTGGTGAGAAGTGGATAACCCTCTCATCCCATAAGAAAGCCTGGGATAAAGTTTTGGAAGAATCTCTGAAATACTCAAAGTTTGTTCTCATGAATTGTAAGGGTTTGTTGAACAGCTTTTAAGTTTGCCATCCTTCCACTTAGCACAGCTCTTTCTCTGTAATACAGCTTTTAAGCTTCAAACAAGTTTCATCCATGTGTTGTCAGATCAGGAAATTGAATGTACAGCATGCAGCTCCGTTTTTGTTTATTTTAGCAAATTGGTGGATATTTCCATACATGTATCCCCTGCTCAGCTGGCTGTTTCATGTCTTCCATGAGGGATTTTTGCTGCACATAGGCTTCCAGAGACTCCATTGCAGTCCAGATGGCCATCTTCTGTGAGAGCAGGTTAGGAGTCATAGTCAAGCATCCTTTTTTGAGGTGGCCCAATGACATTGTAGAAGAGCAGCAGTTGTTGAGCTAATTTGTATAAGGAAGAAGCTATGCAAAGTTTAATATGGAGTGGTTGGTTTAGCTGGCAGAAAGGGAGAGGTGGGCTGTTTTCCATTTCCCTTTAAAATGTCAAACACTAATAGTCTCTTCCGATCATCCTGAAATTGCCAAATAATTGACTCCCGCCTACAGCAAAAACCTCCCTGATCAACAAAGCAGGAAGCTGATGACAGCAATTGCCTGAACGTGTCCAAATTAGTCAACCCCTTGCAACCCCAGCAGGGTCAACAGTGGCAGCCCAGAGGTCGTGGGGCAGCAGGAGATGGAGGTTGAAGATTGCCCTGCTTCCTCTGCCCTCTCATGCCTCCAGGACATAGCAAGGAGATGAGGGATTCACAGCTGGAGCAGCCAGCACCTGAACTGCACGTCCAACAGAGATCTGTTTATTCAGAAGATCTGCTGTATGTTAGCCAAAACACAGGGTTAGGGTAAGAAAAGAGGAAGTGCCTGTCTTTGTGAGTGGCAGTAGAGCAGTTGTGTTCTGTGTGGGGCTGACCCAGTGTCAGACAGCTCCTAGCATGTTTTCTCTTTATGTCCTCCAGGATTTGCTTGCTTTGCTGCACAGAACTGACACATTTACAACAAGCTGGTGTCTGTCCCATTGCCGGATTATTTTTTCTGTGCCTTCCTTTTTTCTTCTGCAGCTGTGCAAGTGACTGCAGAAATACTTGAATATGTGACCGTTGCCCTGGTATAGCCCAGTAAAACTTATGGACGTAGAGTATTTAGGAATACACATACAGCCCAGGACCTCAGAGAGAAGCCAGAGAAGGATGAAGGATGCCCACCAAGCCATTCCTTAGTTGGGTGCCTCATCAACACATCCAGTTAGGCATGCTGGGTTGTTTGATTTTATAAAGCAATGGAAGTAAAGCAGCAAAGAATCTCTGGCCCAATTCCCCTCTGTCTTGTCTTTGAAAGGACTGCAGGTGTGCCTGTGACTTCTTGAAGGGAACTCAAGCATCTAAGGATCGTGGCATTTTCGTAACATTATTTTAGGACTGGGAGAGAGAACGGGGAGAAAGAGAGAAGCGTTGTCTCAGAGCTCCCAAGCAATACCACTGTTGTTACAGGTGGGATGAGAAAGTTTTAAGACCAGGCTCTTTGTCTGCTAGCCTGTATTCTTATCTGTGTTTCCTAAAGCAGAGGAGCTGGGGATGGGGAGCCTGCTTGTGACAGCTCTGCAGGTCAGGACCTCTGCCCATGGAAGGAGCACTGCCTGTAGGCCTCCCACGTCTCCTCACAGAAACCTGGGCTGGATGCTCTGTCACACTCTGACAAAGGTCACTTTTACATCCCGTCTTCTAAAAGGTCACAGCGTGACCCCAGGTGCAGGAGAAGAGGAGGAGGGAGAAGATGGCTTTCTCTCTTTTTTCTTTCTTTCTTTTTTTTTTTTTAAATTTGTTACTACCACTGGAAAAAATATACCTTGCCTTTGCTCTTGTACTGCCCCCTCTCTCTTGACCCACATTGGCACCTTCTCTTCCTAAATGCTATAGTATAAGTTTTCCCCGTGTAGGCTTAACTGGCTGGTTACTGGATTTTCTCCTCTTTCTCCACTTTGTTCTATCTGCATAGCTGTAGCTGTCCTATTGATACTCCTTCAAATAAGCAAACACTTCCAACCTTACTGTACCCTCCAGACGTAAAACGATATGAGCGCAGTTTCTCACTGCAGTTCTTGTAAGATGCATAAGCACATACGTAAAGGTAGTTTTTCCCCCTGAGAGCTGGGAGGGGGGAAGGTAACAATCTTTCTCTGACTCATTCTGGTATATTGTGGTAAGTGGATACATCTCCTGAAGGGAAAACTACTTTCTCTTGCTCCTTTCTGTCAGCGTTTACACATATCAATGACAGGGATGAGAGGTGAAAACCAAATCCTCAGGTGTTGCACACTGTGCTGTATAGTTATTTCCCAAACTAGGATTTACTGAACTAGCTAGAGGATGAAAATAATTTCTTTTTCTTGACTTAAAGAAGGCCCAATGGTTAACGAGACATTTATGTTCAAACTCTATACGGCTTCAATTCAGGACTAGTATCTTTAAATCATCCTTCCACTGTTATTTGAAGTTCTTCCTTGTCATAGAATTCAATAGAATTATTTTCTGCATTTCAGATGCTGATGGAAAGGAAAAATATAGGAGGTTTCTCAGTGTCTGCTCATTTAATAGTTTTTTTTCTTAAGGGTTGGACTGTGTTACCAAAGACAAAGGTGCTGGACATGATTCTCTTTGTGGGCTAGTGACTTGTTACAGATGCTAGTTGTAGTCCTTGAAACAACAGAAGTGGGAGATTCAGTTTTAGAGATATAGTTGACTTTGTGAGGACGATAACTTGATACAAGCTATTTTATTTGCAGTCTTCATTCTTCACAAGGAATTTCCTTAAGATGTTTAAGTAGAGCTATAAAGAGGTAGAGAGAGAAACATGGAGGAGTCATTTTTCAGAGAACTCATTATAACTTGGCTGCCCCTGGCTAGTCTTTGAAAAATAGATAGTCAAGATTTCACTTCTATGATAAAATGTAATAATGTACCTCTATCTTAGGTATATGTAAGGGCTCTTATTACTCACATATCTGAGGCACATCTCACAGTATGTTTTTTTAACATAGTGTTCCTTTAATAGAGGTACATGCTGTTAGCCCAAAGTAACTAAAGACTGGCTTACTTTCAATTGTGTGAGTACCTTAAAAAATCCACACCTGATTCCTGAGATCTCAAAGGAAATTTATGCAGCTTGGAGACTACCCACTAGGCCGGTCTACCTGTTCCTGACCATTAACTAACCAGATTGATAGAATGTTTATGTATTGACCTGGACACAGAAAAGGCAAAATCTGTGCAGAAGTAAAAACTTGAATAAGGCCAAAAACTAGGTCATGGTTGAGCTAGGAATACCAATGAACTGGGCTACCTGTTGAGCAAAAAAAGGAAGAAATAGCCATGATGAAGAATACCCCAAGGTGGTTTTCCGGGTTCCCAGTCAGAAGGGAGACTGTTCCACTAATTGGGTCTTAAAAGGTCTTTTCTATTCTGTTTGAATTCTTATAATATGCTCCTCACAAGATATGAGGGTGTCTGTCTAAGGATGTCTCTCTTTTCATTCTTTTCAGCTGTGTTTATTTTCCTCTCTCCCCTTACCCATTCTTTGCAAGTTCATGAAGAGCATTCAGACCCCATGAGGGGGTCTCTACAGATCGCCTAAGAAGATTAAGCTCTCTGAATATTTCATGCCCCTGATTGACAGTTCTTGAGGACCTCTTGTAAGCCTGGCGCCCGTATTCTTGTTTTAAAAAAAAAAAAAAAGAGAGAGAGACAAGAAAATCGCATTCATAGGAAGAAAAATTGATCCTATGGGCCCGACCGCTGCTGACGGAAGGCACTAGATCGAGGCAGTTCCTCCCGGACATCTCCCCCTCCCTTTTCCTCCCCACCAGTCTCTACTGTGAAATAAAAGGAAGGTAATGGGATTTTAAGAGGCAAAGAGTAGTCAAATGATGTGGTTGCTGCCCCCACCCCCTCCCCTGAGCTCCAGTGCTTAGGCTCATGGCCCCTCAAGAGCTATTGTAAGCCTCTGCCCCTGACTCTCATTCTGTGCCCGCGTTCTTCCTTTTCTAACAAGCTGACCTAGCTGAGCCAATGGCCCCTCATTAGAGGCTGAACTGAAGAGCGAGCCCTGTGCTCTCCTGCAGCCGTTTCACCCCATTAAGGGTTGCCCCCTGGTTGACAGCGGGAAAGGGAGCCGACGACCTGTAAATTCTCATCAGACTGCTTTAGATTCTCCCTTCCCCCTTAATCATCCCATAATAGGCAGCTGAGAAGTTTCTCCTTTATTTAGAAAGGCAGGGCCAAGGAGATCTCCTCACATGCTGGGTTTAGGGAACATTCCTTGATGGAAACAGGAGGATGAGGACAAGGGGGGAGAAAGGCAGAAAGAAACAGCTCCTAGCCCTTCTTACAACTGAAGTGCAATGAGATTCACTGCTGCACTTGCTATAGATACCAGTGTTAAAGACAGCAAGGTCCTATTTGCTTCTTACCTGATGCTAAAGGAGTAAGTGCATTGCACAGAGTCTGTTCCACATGGCATTTAGCGTGGGAACTTTAAGCTTACCTGAGAATTGTAAATCTTACTAGGAATAGTAATTGTAACTACACAAACACTAACAATGAAAGGCCCTGATCCTTCCACTTGCTGTTTATTGACTTCAGAGGGTCACTTGGGATTCTCAGGATCATGCCTCTTCTGGCTAACCCATTTCTGGGGCTTGCTTGAGATACAGGTGTAAATTTCTTGTGTGGCTTATCCAAACTTTGGTTTGTAGGCCTTTGCTTCAGCTCTTTTTCAGACCAAAGAGGAGCAATTTACAGGATTATGCTGCTAGGACGTGTTTCAGTTCTGCTAACGGGTGTGTGACAAGTGGGAGAGGAGATGCAGCTCATTCCTGCGTCTGGAAACAGTCATGTTTTTGACTGCCTGTGATTCCTGAATGTAGATGAGGGTGAAACTTTAAAGCTTTGTTTTGAACTGTTGCTGAGGTGGAACAGGCTGGGTAGGGAAGTAGTGAGGGTCAGGAAGCCTTGTCAGTACTGAACATAATCCCCCACCAGTGCTAAATGAGAGAGAGCATCTTTTCATGGCTTCAGCACATCTCATGTCTGCATCTCACAGATTGAGTAGTACTTTCCTTCTTTGGACTCTACAATGGTTGCGTTTATTGGTCTCTTACTCCAGATTTAAAGTTTATTTTTTAAGATGTTGTTTATAAGATGTTTTAGAGCCCAGAGCACATAGAGGGAAGGGCATGTATGCTGCTCTGAAGCAGCTATCTATTGGCTGTTATTGTGAAGGAAACCATTAATCTATGAGAACACTGAATTTGCCTGAGATCCCCATTTCGCTTATCTCTTGATGGGCTTGTCCAAGTTTGGAACTAACCAAAGTGCAGGAGTATCAGTCATCTCAGTCAGTGACAGATTTATTTAAGCAGACATGACCTGCTTGATTACCTTATAGAATTTTAACTGGGCATTTCAGGCTGAGAGCAGTTGAATTTAGGCCGTAGCAAGTCAACCTCCCACTTCTGCTTTATTCTTTACAGTGGTTGGTAAGGAATCTGTGAAGTCCTGGGTTCCCCATGCAGTGGTCTTCACTGATAAAGAAAAGGTAGTTGCTACAGGTGGGAGTAAGTGAACCAGAAGGCAGAAGGTCCTAGCAGTGCTCATTCTGGACTCACATTATTTAGGGTAAGGATGGTCGGGGAGGAAGGATAGAAAAAGGGAAGCAGATAAGTTAGAGGCCTCTGCTGCATGCACAGAAGTTGGCAGAGCTTCCCGTTGGCAAGTTTACAGGAATCATCCATGGTGCTGGGGATACTCCACAAATTTGGTGCAACAGGATTATGACCATGCTGGTAGACACAATGGTCACTGCTGAGTAATTAGGAGATTCTACCAACTTTTGCAGTATTCTAATCTTTTCCTTGCTCAAGAATCCAGAGTTTCTGGTAAGTGAGCCTACCAGGGGAGGTGTCTCGCTTGACCAGCTGTTTACAAACAGAGAAGGACTGGTGGGAGATGTGGTGGTCGGAGGCTGTGGGCTGTGGGCTTAGTAACCATGAAATGATAGAATTCTCGATCCTTGGTGAAGTAAGGAGCGGGGGCCAGCAAAACCGCTACCGTGGACTTCCGGAGGGCGGACTTTGGCCTGCTCAGGACACTGGTCGAGAGGGTCCCTTGGGAGACAGTCCTGAAGGGCAAAGGGGTCCAGGAAGGCTGGACGTTCTTCAAGAAGGAAGTCTTAAAGGCGCAGGAGCGGGCTGTCCCCACGTGCCGCAAGAAGAACGGGCGGGGAAGGCGACCGGCCTGGCTGAATGGGGAGCTCTGACTGGGACTCAGGAAAAAAAGGAGAGTTTATCGCTTGTGGAGGAAGGGGCAGGCAACTCAAAAAGAGTACAGGGATCTCGTTAGGTCGTGCAGAGAGGAAATTAGAAAGGCAAAAGCCTGGCTAGAACGCAATCTGGCCACTGTCATAAGAGACAACAACAAATATTTTTACAAATATATTAATGACAAAAAGAGAGCCAAGGAGAATCTCCATCCTTTATTGGATGTGGGGGGGAACATTGCCACCAAGGACGAGGATAAGGCTGAGGTACTTATTGCCTTCTTTGCCTCAGTCTTTAATAGTCAGAGCAGTTATCCTAAGGGTATTCAGCCCCCTGAGCTGGAAGACAGGGACAGCGAGCAGGATAAACCCCCCATAATCCAAGAGGAAGCAGTTAACGACCTGCTACGCCACCTGGACGCTCACAAGTCTATGGTGCCGGATGGGATTCACCCGAGGGTACTGAGGGAGCTGGCAGAGGAGCTTGCCGAGCCGCTGTCCATCATTTACCAGCAGTCCTGGTTAACTGGGGAGGTCCCGGACGACTGGAGGCTTGCCCATGTGACGCCCATCTGCAAGAAGGGCCGGAAGGAGGATCCGGGGAACTACAGGCCGGTCAGCCTGACCTCGGTGCCGGGGAAGATCATGGAGCGGTTCGTTTTGAGGGCACTCACGAGCCATGTCCGGGACAACCAGGGGATCAGGCCCAGCCAGCACGGGTTCATGGAAGGCAGGTCCTGCTTGACCAACCTGATCTCCTTCTATGACCAGGTGACCCGCCTAGTGGATGAGGGAAAGGCAGTGGATGTGGTCTACTTGGACTTCAGTAAAGCCTTTGACACTGTCTCCCACAGCATTCTCCTAGAGAAGCTGGCGGCTCACGGCCTAGGCAGGTACACTCTTCGCTGGGTAAAAAACTGGCTGGACGGCCGAGCCCAGAGAGTTGTGGTGATGGGAGTTAAATCCAGTTGGCGGCCGGTCACGAGCAGTGTTCCCCAGGGCTCAGTTTTGGGGCCAGTCCTGTTCAATATCTTTATCAACGATCTGGACGAGGGGATTGAGTGCTCCCTCAGTCAGTTTGCAGATGACACCAAGCTGGGCGGAGTGTTGATCTGCTGGAGGGTGGGAAAGCTCTGCAGAGGGACCTGGACAGGCTGGATCGATGGGCTGAGGCCAAGTGTATGAGGTTCAACAAGGCCAAGTGCCAGGTCCTGCACTTCGGCCACAACAACCCCAGGCAACGCTACAGGCTTGGGGAAGAGTGGCTGGAAAGCTGCCCGGAGGAAAAGGACCTGGGGGTGCTGGTTGACAGCCGGCTGAACATGAGCCGGCAGTGTGCTCAGGTGGCCAAGAAGGCCAATGGCATCCTGGCCTGTATCAGAACTAGTGTGGCCAGCAGGAGCAGGGAGGTGATCGTGCCCCTGTACTGGGCACTGGTGAGGCCGCACCTCGAATCCTGTGTTCAGTTCTGGGCCCCTCACGACAAGAAGGACATGGAGGTGCTGGAGCGTGTCCAGAGAAGGGCAACGAAGCTGGTGAAGGTTCTGGAGCACAAGTCTGATGGGGAGCGGCTGAGGGAACTGGAGTTGTTTAGCCTGGAGAAGAGGAGGCTGAGGGGAGACCTTATCGCTCTCTACAACTACCTGAAAGGAGGTTGTAGCGAGGTGGGTGTTGGTCTCTTCTCCCAAGTAACAAGCGATAGGACGAGAGGAAATGGCCTTAAGTTGCACCAGGGGAGGTTTAGGTTGGACATTAGGAAAAATTTCTTCACCGAAAGGGTTGTCAAGCCTTGGAACAGGCTGCCCGGGGAAGTGGCTGAGTCACCATCCCTGGAAGTATTTAAAAGACGTGTAGATGAGGCACATAGGGACATGGTTTAGTGGGCATGGGGGTGTTGAGTTGGTGGTTGGATTCAATGATCTTGAAGGTTTTTTCCAACCTTAATGGTTCTATGATTCTGGATTCAATTTAAAGTCTCCTCTGATGTTAGGCTTGCCTTCTCAGCGTGATTAAGCTGCAATGTAACACAAATCTCTATTAAACTTGAAAATCCTTTCTATGTAGGTTCAGTATTTCTGTGCGAGATACGGCTGGACACTCCATTAGGACTTGAGACCATTTAAGTAGTGGACTCTTCAAGTTAGGTGTAGGATGTTATATGTAAAAGGCATAGGCTTTTATAAAGCCTCTGTCGAGCCAGTAAGTTATCCAATAACATCACCTTTTTAAAGTCAATTTTTATTTTTAACAACGGATTGATGTCCGGTTTACTTGCAGTAGCGATCTTGGTGGAATGCCAGTGCCGTTCCTCACTAGTGCTTATCCTGCCAATGTTCTCTGGATGGGGTACGCAGTTTACATCGCAGCTCGCCTATGGCTACAGATCATTATTTTGGTTTGGGGGGAAGAGAAGAGCATCTGGGTGTTTATAACCATCATGGAGAAGATTTGTATACAAATAGAATCAAAGGAAGCATTAGCTTTTGATTAGTCTCACACCACTGGCAGTAAGCTTTATAAAGGCTCAATTGTTACGGCACAATATTATGACCCTCAGTCTAGTCGTTATCTCGTTTGTTACTACTGGCGCTGCCAGATGGAGGTCAGGGTTCCAACCTGCACCCTGCCTGTCAGTCTTTTGTGCCTGGGAGTGCTGTGTAGACAGCAAACTGTTCAAGAACAGTGCCAGTGGTTTTGGAGGAATTTAATCCTCTCCTACTGAAATGAAATGATGGGACATGGACTAGATTTTCATCTTAACTGTAGCCGCTGATATGAAGTGGAAAAAGTTCAACAGACTTCCTCATAACCCTACCAGATTCAGGAAGAATGAATCCTAGCTCTGGGAACTTTTTTCTAAGTTTTGAAACAGGAAGAATCATATCCTCAGTTTTCTTGTAGTGGGTACAGTCTCTATAGACAAAATTCTTGATCGAAGGTCAGTGAAACCCTTTTTTAATCTGGTTCTGTTCTTTGACTTAAAGCAAGTGTATAAGGAATTTCTGTCCGATTACTTAAAATCCCTTCCTCTACTCAGCTTCTTGATCAGGTTGAGCAGAACAACTGAGAATGACAGAGCCTGGAGACAAAGCTACCGTTTAGTCATTCCCAGCTTCTTACATGGTTTGCCCAGTCTCTCTCATAGACCCAGAGAAGGAGCTCTTCAAAAGTATCTGAATGCCTACCATCCTCTCATCACTCCTTTTTCAATTTTAGATGAGCAACAAATAAAGCAGGGAAGACTGAAGGTCATTTTTCTTGATGGCAATTGGAGGTCAACCTGCTGGCCTACTTGCAGATTTTTGCTTCTCATCAACCACACTATTTCATCTGTAATTAAACAAGAGATGTTTTTGTTGGAACGAATCTGCTGACGTTTGGGACTGATGGTGTATTTTCACTACCCAGCTTTTAGCTATCTACCTTCATTAATAAGATTAGGAGACTAATCACATATGCTATACTCCTGCTTTGAATGGTCTCTAGAAGCCTGCCTCCCTCCCTCTTCTGTCCGCACAGAGACTTCAGGGAGAAGCCCTTTCCTTAACTTAGATAACTGGGGTATAAAAAGGCAGGCAGTAAAAATATCCCTCAGTGCTACAAGCTACTTTGCTTAGGGAGAACTATAAAGATCCTCACGCACTGGTGTGTTGCAATGATCAAGAAGGTTTTTTTTTTTTCCCCCAGGAGCAATTTCTATCTTTCATTTTATATTAGGCGTGGTGGAGTATACAACTTATTGATAATATCACATTTTTCTGGTCTAGTCACACATAGAAAAATATTTACAAAGACATGCCTCATCTTCTCTTTTTAGACACCTGATATAGGACAAACATGCTGCTCTTCAAAGCAATCCTCATCTCTCTACAGAATTGTAGAATAATTCAAGTTGGAAGGGACTTTTGGAGGTCATATGATCCAAGCCCCGCTCAAAAAAGAGGGGGATGACAGTTCAGGATCCTGCTCTCCATTCTTAATCCCATACAACAAAGAACTTGCTCTTCCCATTAAGGTTTTCAACAGTCAGAATCGCAGCAGTTCTGCCAACCCTCCCTGCTGGAGTGGTCTTTCTGTGGTAACTGTGGCAAAAGGAGACTGTCTGACCTCTGTATTAGAATAGAGGTGGACTGGGTTTGCTGTGGGTGTCTCAAAATTGCAAATTCATTTCACCCACCCAAGTGGAAAATTGCGCATAGCTATGGTGGTGTATATGTTAAAAAGTGGTTATCACAGTAATAATAGGATGAGAAAACGAAGGTTTTTCATTAGGAATAAAAGAATGGTAATGGAAAATCTAGGTTCCCTGTTGAAATGGTTATCCATGTTCAAAACCAGAGTGGAATTTAAACTTGTTTTTTAGGGTTCTGAAATTTCTGGATAATTTTTTCCATTTTAATTTGTGGTTAGGAATAGAACCAGAAAGACCAAGATACCTCACAATTTCTTCTAGCATTTGGAGTTGTGAGCAGAAGTAAAAATGTACTAGAAGTCACAGGCAAGATAATAATTTTGGGGGTTTGGAGCCCAGTTTTGCAGAGTGAGGAGGTTTGCTTCAGTTTCCGGTTAGACAACGCTCATGAGTGCTTACTTGGGTCAAATACATGGCCCGGGTTTGCAAAGAGATCTGTGTGAGTGGGGCCCTGTAAAGGCAGGATTGGGATCTTGAAGATTTTCCCCTCCTCAGGTTGCACTTGTTGCTCCATGGAGTCCAAGGCAGGGGGGCAGAATCACTGCCTTTGAATTCCCTCATAAGAGCAAAGAGATTTTCTCTAGACGTTATCATAGGTCTCGAGAATGTCCCTTCATCTTTGAGGGGGGGAAGATATGACCAAAGAGAAACACTGTCCTTTAGACTTGAAATCCATGAAGTACTTTCATTTGGGTAGAGTGAGATTCTTTTTAAACCAATTTTGCCAATAGTGAGAGCTGTAAATTTAATATGACATAATGCGCTGTCAGCTGTAGATGTTTGAAAGCATATGGGGAGGAAGGAGTTAAGGATTCTGCTCTATAAGCCATCCACAGGAGGGAATGACCCAGTTTAAAAGGGTTAACAGTATTTGGTTTTTCAGAACTATTTGTTATATCAAGTTAGTGCAGCAGAGGTCACACAGGTCACTGTGCCTCCCCCTTTCCTTTCCATTCCCAGCCCCTACTCTGCTCCTTGTTTCTTCTCTAATCTGATGACCTCAGACACAGCTCTTTCCTTATGATGTTCTTGACAGCATCTTCAGACAATATGCAGCTCGACGCCAGTTGTCTTTCCCTTTTTCTCCTATCCCTCAGGAGAAGACCGTGGATGCTAAAAGGCACTTTGTGCAGTGGGGAAAAGCCTGAGCAATTTGTTCTGTGGTTTTTGGACAAGAGTACCTCAGAAAACAGTTTTCCTTGTATGTGCACTCCTAGTATGACTGGCTTTCCTTCCTGGTGTGTATTTGTTTCTTTCTGGTTGGTTTTTTTGTTTGGTTGGTTGGGTTGGGGTTTTTTGTTTATTTCGTGTGTGTGTGTGATTAAAAGCCTTCTAAAAATCCTAATTTATGTGCTGTACCTTCTGGTCTCTTTCGTCACGGTGTTGCTGAGTGTGTCTTGCAGAAGTTCTGAGTGAATGCTTTTTTGGGAGTACAAGTTGACATGTTACTGTTTGCAAATGGTAATGGGAAGTTTTGGCTGGAATTTGCACATGGGTTTAGTAACCAAATGAGGTCAGTTTTCCTATTGTAACTATGAGAGTTAAATACAGAAAATGTTGTTAAGAAGGTTCTCATCTTCATCCCTCACCTCTGGCCTTCTTCCAGTCGAAGCTTCTCTTAGATTTTTGCCAGTGTATTTTTAAGACCTACTTTCAGAGGTACTGAAGGTCCACAGAAAGTGGACTCCTGAAGGTGAAGGAAGACTTCAGGTGCTTGGTGCCTTTTGAAAATCAGGCTATAATCAGATGATAACTATTATGCTTGTATATGTTTTAGTCTTACCAGTCACTGTGTTAACGTTCTATCACACCATCAACAAGGAATAGAATACAAAACACCCTACCTGATATGAAATCTGGAAGGGTCTCACTTTCCAGGTTCTCATTTGCTTGTGTTTCACTGTGTTTCTCATTCTCCTGCACCTGTGCCTCTTTTGACATGCAGTCAGCTGATTTTTTTAAGAATGTTCCTTGCTTCTCATTTTATTCTGCTGCTCATTATGCAGCCAGAGCTAAGGGAGTTACACATGCTGTTAGGGGGTAAAACTAGTAAGAGCGTAATGGAACATTTTTCTTCCTTTGCTATGGTTTGACCTGGTTTCTGAGGAGTGGGCTTTGCTTTTTTTAGCAGGACGGGGTAGTGTAGTCCTGGATGTCCTTAATCTCCTGAGGTAAACCACCAAAAAGCTACTGCTGGTAATGTTAAAGCTGTTTCTTGCAGCCTTCCCAGGACTGGATAGCTGCCAGACCTCAGTGTTTTTAACAGAGCTGAGGGATCAGTGAGGAAAAATGCCTGTGCATATTTGTTTGAATTCAAAGGCAAATTGCAACTTGAGCATGCTTGTGTGGCTTGCATTTGCTTGCTGGTCATGTTCAAGTACATAAGTGCTACTAGCATGAATATTAATTAGAAAGCAAAGTTTAAGGCTGTGTCTTCTGTTAGAACTTTTTTTATATTTTACTCCAAGAAAATCCAATATTTTAGTTCAGTCACCACAAATTGATATATGTGGAGAGCAGACCTTTATATTCAAAGTTTCATGTAACTGGCAAAAGCAAAGTTGAAGCAATACATTTCATTGTCAGCTTTTTCAATTCTCGACTTGCTTCTCTGTTGGTAAGTTACAAAGTCTGTTTTCCAGTAGCATGACCAGCTGGCACTGGGTAGGAATCGAAATGTTTATTTTCAGTTGCATGCTTTGCTGGATAAATCAGAAAAAATGGCAATGTTTGTATGTGGTAAGCTGTTTATTCAACTCTAATATTGAACATGAGGCTTGGATGCAAGACAGTTACAAGTGCCTGACAGCAAATGTGATAACTGTGGAATACTTTCCCAAAAGATGGTGAGGGTGTCATACATGCAGTGTGAGAGGACTCTGTTCAGATACCGTGTTCAGGCAATTCTGAGTTCCACTTTCAGCTTTGACATTAACTCTGTCTTTAAACAAGTTAGCTAGCATTCCTACCTCAGTTTCCCTATGAATGAATTGGGCATTGTACTGTGTACTCATCTACATCACAGAGATACTGTTTCTTCTTTTTATATTATAGTAATTTATGGATGTTTGGTGACCAACCACAACAAAAAGGGTTTGAAGTCATAAAAATTTTGGCTAATGGACTTCATCTGAGCAACTGTTGAACATGTTGGAAGAATATGTGTTTAAGTTTCACCTTCTTTAACCTTAGGTGGAACATTCCTGATGTTTCACATTACCCAGGATAGCATAGGTATTGAATCCAGTATCTCTACGTTTCAGATCTTTGTTCTGGATTCTCTGGGAGGATTTCAAATCTTTGCTGCAGGGCCTGACCAGATGTTTCAGGATTCTAGAGAACCATGGAGTTGCTGTGTCATTTATTATGCAGTTCTCTTTCCATCTCACCGTTGGCCTCAGGACTACAGGTTTTTAGAAGCACAAATGGGGCAGAGAAAGGGAGTATGTGGAGGAATGAAACCCTTTAAAGTTTTTTTGAGTTTTTTTGTTGGTTTTTTTTTTTCTTAAAATAAAAGACAAGACACTTACTTTTCTGTCATTACAGCATTCTTCTTATCCACCAAGTCATCTAGCTCAAAGGACAGTATTGTAACAGGGAAATTTCAAATAACGGAAAGATGTATACAGTTTCTGTAGCAGGGAGGAAAGCATCGAAACAGGAATGGAAATTGGCAGGAGGAGCTCTGAAAGGCCAAAAGTTTCCAGCTCAGAAAGACAGTGAGAGAGGAAGTCAGTGAGTGCAAAAGGATTCCCTCTCTCCCCACCTCTCGGCCCCCACCCTCTGTCCTTCCTCCACACCCCACGGGGAGGTGGGAGAAGAAACTTGGCAAGCCATCTTGTCGCCAATCAATCTGTGGTGTAACAATTAGCACTTAAGCAGCACTCAGGCTAAACACAGGCTCAGAAAACACTTAAAAAGGAAAAGAGAGGAAAAAAAAACCAAAACCACAACACAACAACAACGGGGGAAAGCTGGAACAGATCAATGCCACGCCGAACAGGAGGCACCTAATACCCCATTATTGACGAGGACGATAGCGCTTTAAGTGTGTGCTCTCCATGCTAAGCAATTAGCCAGCAGGACCACTGCAGTGAAGGCAACTCCACCGCAAGAACGCACCCTCCCCCTGCTGCCCACCGCTTCCCCCAAGAGGTGTTTGATGACAGCTTCATTTGTTAGCGTGATTCCAATAGCTGGCGGCGCCGGCATCCTTTCCATTACGGAAGAGAGTGCGAGGGGAGGCTGGGCAGTAGGTCTTCTCCCCCCTCCCCCTGGCCTGTGGTAACAGAATACAGTAGACACGGAGTCTGTCTGTGCACTGGCTAAATTGATTGTAATGGCTTTCTTAACGTGGTGAAAGAGCCGACTGTTTTCTCGCCTCTAAGAAAGGCTGGAGGAAGGAGGAAGTGACTCCAGCGGCTGCGGCACAGTAGATGAAAGTAAACTTTTGTTTGGTAAAGACTAGCCGACTGCAGACTGTCTCTGGCCTTTCAGCCAGCTCTCAGCAACACTGTTTTTTAGAAGAAAGGAGAGAGGGTAGAAAACAAACTGTCAGCTTCCTGACTTGGCTCTTGCTCTCATAAGATCCCTGCTGTCTGGCTGCACTTCCCAGAAGCACACTGGAAACCTCGTAATGGCATGGAGTCTGTTTTCAGAAGGTGCCTATGGACTAAGGCTTTCAAAGGGAATTGATGCACGTGTAGAGTAGAGCATATGTGCCTTTAAATGCTTGGCTAGGCTGAGGCTTACCTCAAAAAGGTGTGCCTAGCTCCTGTAATAGGAGAAGCTAGGGCCAAGCCTAGTGAGGATATGGCCTTCTGAAGAGTATCCAGACAGCATCTGTTATTGATAAACTGGTGTTTATCTGGAAGCCCAAGAGCCATCCTGAGACCTCCCAAGTGGAGAGACTTGTCCCAGGTTAGACTGTGTCTGTGCAGTCAGATAAAACAATCAATCAGTCAGTTGTACCCGTTTGTCATAGCAAACATAGCAGGTGCCATTCAGGGACTTCAGATGCACACTCTGCTTTTCTCAGTTGTGCTGAAGCCTGTCCTCCTAATCTTTGCTGTATTGTTGCCTAAGCTAGCTGGGATCTGCCTAAGGAAAACAGTGTTGGGAGCTGCGCAGAGTAACCTGGCCACTTTCTATCCTAGAAGAATCATTGTGTCAGATCTGAGCAGCCTTTGTCAACAAAATGAAACAGATGACACACAGATGTTCAAGCTTTTCTGGGAGGTAGTATATGTTATAATAGCTCTCTGTACAGAAACCTGTTCAGCTGACATGAGCCATCCCCACATCAGCACATACTGTTGGGCTAGCAGAGGCTGGTCTCTTCAGTTGCTCATCGCTAGAGATACGCTTTGGTTCCCTCTTCTCTTTCCATGGAATGAGTCTCTTAGAGATACCACAGACTGATAAATGCCACAAAAGATGAGGAGGCCCAGACACCTGGTGTGCGGGTGCTGCCATACTGTTAGGAAAGAGGAAAAGAATTTGTGTGACATCACAGTGGTGTCACTCAGGTTGCAGGTGGTTACACACCTTCAAACCTTTGCCTGGTTCAGAACATACATTTATTCTCAAAGTTAGATCTTGTGAGTAAAGAAGGGGGGCTGAAAAGTACAACTTCCTGTGCCACTGCAACCAGAAGCTGCTGTTTGCCTCTGACCAGGAGGCTTTAAGATGATGCCAGATGGGGCCATTAAAGCTGTGCAAACAATAAGGAGCACATAGGGGAGGCTGTTAATGGGTTTCTTTTGGAAGCATCAGCTGGAGCTGCTGAATGGGGCACATGACCTATTTAAAAAAAAGCCACTTGAGAAATCTGTATGCCTGCTGAAATGATGGGATTTTTTTTTACCCTCCCTGTTTATGCCAACCCACTAAGGATCTGACATACTGGATGCTCACACACTTGTGTTTGCAGCTTTGCTCACTTGCCAATATGCTTTATGGCTTGTACTATAAAGCACTGAGATCAATGTTCTGGATGAAGCATCCCAACCGCATTGTTCTGAACAGAGGGGAAGCCACGTCTAAGGAGGTGGCTTCCATAGAAATGTTATTTGATTACCGCTTCTGGGAAGGGGGAGCCTACTTTTAGTGCAGATTCTTTCCGTGGTTACAAACCGGTATTTTGCATGGAAAGCAAGCAGCACAATCAGAGATGGCTAGCAGAAGACTTGTGAGTGCCTAAGTTCTTAGGCCTTGAGTTCTGGTGGGGGGCTTATGTGGTGCAGAGATTGTGGTACAGCTTGGCAAAGCTATCAGTTTCAGCTCACATGCGGATCAGCTACTGATTCACTTCGTGCCATGTGAAGGGAAATGCACCTCTACCTGCAGTGGCCAAACTAAAAGTGATGTGAGGAAGAAGTGATGTTAAAAAAGAAAATACAGATATGCTCCTTAGCAGTGGATCCAGATCTTAAATTGCTACATACTGTGAAGGTATTTTCAGTCTACCTTTTTTGGCAGAATACTTCAGCATCCTGGCTTGAATTTGAACATGGGGAGGCTGTGTTCATTATCACAAAGAGAGTTAGCTCAAGAGTGTGCATGACAACTGTATTCAACAGTTTCAGTGAAGAATTGTTCCTTTAATCACAGCTTTTATAGCTGCCTGTATAGATGTGGTCACCCTTGTTCAGTTCATTCATATGACTGCAAGCTCCTCTGTAAGTTCCCGCATGGAAAGACTGCAGAGCTGGCCCTCTGTGCCCCAGCCACTGGAGACTCCGTATCTGACAGTGCTTTTCGAAGCGTGCAAAATGAGGGTATGAAAGCCTTGCCACCGCAGCTCACTGTACGTAGGTATAAGCGAGCTCACAAGACGCAGGGGAGAATCAATTCCATGGTGTGCACTATGTGTTACTTCATTGGATTGGTCTTGAAAGAGGAGAATTTTTTGAGAAAATGTAAAACACTAATTTCTTGATTGAAATTTGACTCACTGCTTGATTCTTTGCTATTTGAAGCAGTCTTATGATTTTACTATGGGCAGGTCAGTTGTCTTACAATGCAGTACATCACCATTCAAACAAGATAGAAACTGCAGTAGAATGCTTGAGTCTTCATTCCCTGTAGGGATGGAAGGCTTGTTCTCTTCAGATGACTTACTTCTGCATGGTGTTATTGTATTTATTTCATAAATAGTACAATATAAAGGTGTTGATGACATCTTGCTGAGATAAAGGAAATAAGAATAGAATAGGCCTTGGAGAGCACCTTTAGGAAAAGCATGAGATGAAACATTACATTTATGTTTATCTGTGCTGGTAGTGAACAATAATAGAATAACCATGGGAGAGAATGGGTGTTGGTTAACCATCAGGGACCAGCAAGGGCAGGCTGTTCCATAGGGGAAAATGAGCTGGGGGCTGAGGGCGACCATACAACAGGCAGGGACAGTGACCTCACAGACCAGGGTGCAGTCCCACAGTACTAGAGGACTGACGACAGGGTTGGTGACATTAAAGCCTTCCATTCACAGTCTAATTTGCACAGTCAGACAAATGCAAGGTGATGAGTCATGTCTGAGGTCAAACCAGGAAGTCCAGCATCAACAAAGGACGGGCAGGACGCAGGCATTTCTGTGTCACAGCTCAGGCAAGAACTGAGCTTAAATGGAGCTCCAGGACCAAGGAGCGGAGGCACCTGGGTGGAGTTCCCAAGTGAGGCTGTCCAGGGCTGTTGAGGCCTGCTAGTATTCTCAGGGCTTGAAAGTGGGTGTCTGCATCTTTGCAGTGATGCCTTAACCCACTTCGGCACAAAAAGAGCTGAAGACTAGCTTTTCAGTTTGATACAACATCCCCTTGAAATTGCATGAGATACTTGACCAGTTTGTTGGAGACACAAAAGGGAGTGTGTGGTTTGAATTGCAAGCGTGTTTTGTCAAATTCTCAGGAAGTCAGTGACAGATCATTAAGTTAAACTTGGAGACAAACTCAGCATATTTCACATGGCAAAATCAAATCTCCAACCCCTTCAAACTGGTGGTGTTTTACACTGGCATGGCAAACAGAAAATTTCATGATGCCAGAACCTCCTGGAACTTAGATTTGTCTCACTTCAAAGGAGATGTTTTCTTGAGTTTTTGTAAGCAGCAGTGAAGAACTGATAAGGGAAGTTCCCACCACATATTATCATTCTCCTTGCCTTTGCTGTGTGCCTGTAGCTGAGAGATGGAAGAAAATCTGGCAATATGGTCACAGCCACTATAGTTCCTGAATCTCCAAAAGTGTGAATATGCAGTTCTGCAAATCCTGCCCATCCCTTGCCTGTGCTTGGGAGCCTTTTCCATCTGACAGGAAACATCTCCTGAAGGAAAATCAACTTGAAGTGTTTTCTCTCCCACTTGCCACTTTCCAACTTTGGTTGCTGAGAGAAGAAGAGAAAGGCTTTTAACACCATCCAGTGACCCAGCCCTAAGTACAGCCTCCTGGATTTGATCTAGCTGGGGAGACAGGAGGTCAGCTCCAGGGGCCAGGAAAAGTGAGAGAAACCATGTCAACAGGCTGCTCCCGCCGTGTCTGAGTGGTGAATGATGAGCGTGTGACATGGTAGAAGGAGCGAGGGTGCTCACCTGGAAAATGTTGCGGGAAGCCTGTCATGGATGTTTAAGTGTTGACAAGATGTGTCTGAGAGATCCTTGCAGTGCATTTAGGATAAGAGTAATCTTTCTCGTCATTCCTGATTTGGAAGGAAAGTTGCTGCCCTGGTTCATAGTGGGGGAATGAGCAGCAGGTTACAGCTTGATGAGGGGGAGTGAAGTCATTTTTCAATATGGAATAATGCTTCTTTACTTATGTAAGGACTGAACCGGCAGTTGAAGGTAGGAGTTTAATTCTGCCGTTTTCCCTTGATCTATAGGTCTGATCCCAAATCAACTGAGATCAGCAAAAAACTCATTTTGCCTGAACAGGTTTTGAAGCAGGCTCTATTTCGGGAACATCTCCAGATCAGTAAATCCTTTGATCCAACATGTGACTTCTTTCTGAGAAAAATGTCCATGGGATGAATCAGCTGCCTTTCAGTGGTCAAGTGTATCCCCTGTTACCTCCAGGAATGTTGCAGATCAGGTTGGAGACGGCATTGGGCAAATCTGGTACCCAAAGACTTGTAAGTAGTCCTGTTATAGTAGTTGCTGTACTAATATGTAACAGAAAAATCAAACCAGCTCAGGGTTTTATAATCTAAGAGCATATGTACTTCTGGTCACTGTAGCATTGTCTGTGAAGCAGTGAAGACTCATCTAAACTGAACGATAGTATATCTGTCTGGAGAAATGGATGTGATATAGCAGTGGTGTCATGAACACAGTGCAAAGCAATTTGTCCTGCTGATGAGCTATGCCTAACACTTCTTCTCTGGTATCCCAGTCAGCTTGTTCAAAGTTAGCTCGGTTATCTATGCACTACACTCTGGTCTGCTTTGGAAATGATCAGAAATGTGTAGGGGGATTATTTGCCTGGAGGCCCCTGACATGCTGTCTGCCGGTTAAGAACCAAAGTAATGTTGGAAGTTTCTAGTAGTGTGAAGGGAAGGAATTTACTTTTGGAACTAGATTTTCTATAGTAAATTGTCTTAAGAAATAGTGACTTGGTGGGTTTTAGCATGTACCTCCCAATGCCTTGTCAGGAAGCACACATGCACTATGGAACCAAAAGTGTCTTTTGAAAAGAGGTGACTTGTCTAATTCTGATGTCCATTTAAATTGATAAAATGCACTCGACTTCCCTGCAGTTTTCCTATTTACAATGCAATAAGCAAGGACAGAACCAGATCCTGATCTGCAGCAGATCCTTTTCATTGATCTATCGTCAACACCTTGGTGAAATCGAGGTAAAAAATCGGAATTTTCTACTGCTTATATGAGGGCAGAAATTTGAATCTGGTTTTGTTTCTCTTCCTTTGTTTGTTGCTCACAGTCTTAATTGCTTGACTTCTGTCATTCTGCAATAGTCAGCTGGGAGAGCTTTGTAATGTTTAGCCCTTGAGCCTGACCTACCAATCCCTGCAAAGTCCAAAGGAGAGGAAAGAGTTTTAACTGAATTTAATTGGTGTCGTCTTTGCTCATCAGCCTCTTCCTGCTCACCACCTGGGGGGTTTGAGCTGGGGCCCTACTAACTGGTGAGGACGGAAGGGTGGAGAGGAGAAGATATCTCCACGTCAGAGCTGTGCAGCTGTCATTCTGGGTTACTGAACAGACAGGAGATGGTGCCTGCAGGAAACAAAGATGATTCCCACCTGTCCAGAGCTAATGAAGATGTTTCTGATGTCAATAACGTTTCCTGATCACAACAAAAAGCAAGTAATCTTCACAACCCACTCATGACCAATAGGCAAGTAGAAGAGGTGGACGACAGAAGTGAAAGAATCGAGGAATAGGATGCAGATGAGAGATGGAAGACTTGGAAGAAAGGGGAGAGAGATTATTTGAAGGAGGAGAAAAAAAAGACAGGGAAAGAGCAAAAGAAGGAAAAGAGGAAGTAGAACACATGGCAAAAGAGAGAAAATGAGGATGTCTGGGTGGAGTAGGGAGGAAACGGAGAAATAGGTGGAAGGGGCCTGAGATGAGAACTATTGACAGCACATTGGAAATGGACCAGAAGAAAAAGAGCTAAAGGAATAACAGAAGAAAGCACTAACAGATGGAGAGAAGTGATTAACCGAACAGATCCAACAAAAAAGTTTGAGAAGCCCAGAGCAATGAAGGATAAGACATAGCTTGTAAGAGGAATCTTGGGCATAGAGAAGTTAAGGGAAAAGAGAGGGAGGAAGTACTTCTGACATTAATATAAAATTTTTAATCTTACTCTTGAAGTAGTCTATTGACTGAAGAGAGAAAATAAGACATCTGCTTCAAGTTAGAAGATGGGAAAAGAAGTGCAAACAGGCAGAAAGCCTGAACCAGGCACTGTATGATTGTTGCTGGTGGGCATCCTGTGCTCAAAGACTACAGAGTGGATGTGCTCTAAACATATCCTGGGAGTGGCGTAGGAAATTGAGTTGAGGGGCTTTCAGTGTAGGTGATTGATAGACTTGACCTTGGATGTCCATTATCATGCGTCTCCTCTGTCTAAAATTTGACAATACGTTTCCAAGAGAAGCTTGAAAATAGCAGAGCAGTTTTGAAAATCTAGTCTGTGAACTGAAATTGCTCATCAGTTTGTAGAAATGGAGCCAGTATTTGCATTCTTTCATACTGCTTGGATTCTGTGCAGATATTTCTGCTCTTGGCAGAGGACACCATTAATACAAAGGGAATTTTACAGATATATATATGTGTATATATGTGTGTGTGTATATATATATATAAAAAAATATATATAATATTATATGATGTATATGTATTAGTATATAATGCAGAATTTGATCCAAGTAACTCTGAAAAATAGCATTTGAGTTTGTGTGACTAAGCAGAGCATGCATTGTATATTCGGTCATATAGTTTAAGTTCCGTTTCAGTCATGGACCAAAAAAGTGTACATCATTAGATTGTAAAATAACAAACAAAATTAAACTTCAAGAATTTTCTGCTAATATGGCATGGTATGTAGTTTCAAGTAGTATTTTTTAACAAATCTTATGCTGAAGTTGGTACAATACTATCAAACTGATTATATCAGTAGGATCTTTCAAACCAATCTAGCTCAAAAAAAAAAATGTTTTGGAGATGGAACTACTCTGCGAACCTGCTTAAACCTAAACCGTTCCTTCCTAAGATACTTAACTAATTGGTGCTTGGACTACTAAGCTATACTTGTCCACAGTCTAATCTTTCATCATTACTCTGTGCGTTCTCTTGTTTTCTTCTTGAATAATTTTTTTCTCTCTGCACATTACTCTGTCCCTGTAAGTTTGCGGTAAGTAATTTCAAGAAATTCCCAGTCTTCCCTAGGCTCTTGAGAAGGTAGCAGGGCTATGACAGAGAGTGTTTGTTGGCAATTTCTTCCTTCTTACTCATAGCTGTGTTCCTTACTCTCAGCTGAAGTACTTCAGCAGAAATTTTAAGACCAGAAATGTCTATTAGGCTAATGTAAACTGACCAACAAATGTAACACAGGGAAAAAAATTCCCTCAGGAATTCCGCATCAATTCTATAATTTCCTTTTTGCCAGCATCTCAAGGAAAATCTTCAATCTTGACATAAAGTAAAAGAGAATCCATTTTAAGTATTGCACAAACTATGAACATCAACTAATAAGTACCCTGCTGGGGCAGCAGCTATCATCTGCAACTTACAGGTAAGAAGCAGACCGCTGATGCAGACGCTGATTGTCCAGGAATGTGTAGCACTTCTTCGTCTGTTGCAGGAATAAAACTATGGCTTTATGCCCCTTGAAAATGTGCTTCATCCTCACAGCCACCCCCTACTCCTTTATCCTTTCCCTATAACAGATTTACTACAGAAGCACCCACTGGTCCTGCTCACACATTTTTGCCAAAATGGGACTTGGGTTTTTTTTTCCTCCCCAGTATAATATATTTTATTATCAACACTTTTATATGTGCTGATATTTCTTTAAATCCTGTGAAAAATCTTTTGGAAAATTGATTCTTCCCCTTCCTAACATCAAATATCATATTTAGAGGTTCATATGTGTTTTCCATGTTTCTGTTGTTTTTAAATTGCATATCAATAACAGTACTTGGAATAATTGTGATACATAATGTTGTATCAAGGGTGCGATTTATCTCATTTTGGTCTAGCTGTCTGATGATCTTCCAGCACAGCTCTTCTGTAGTCAGTGTGGGAAGATCAGCAGCTCCAGAGCACAATTCAACTCATCTTAAAATAAGTGTCAAAATAGAAATGAATCCTATTCAGATCAGACTGTCCTGTTAAAAACAGGAAGACACTTGAATCTACACAAGAAGGGCAAATATTTATGTTGGTGCTAAGTAGCAGTTGTCCTTCATGAGTTTAAAAATAAAATGAAAGCAAAGAATATTCTGTCAAAGTATGTCCTATTATAGCACTGGTAGCAGCGCGGTATCTCAATGTGGTGTTATAAAACAGTGTAGAAAAGCTACAGAATTTAAGAAGGGAATTTTAAATTAACTGGGAACACATATAAAACCAGATTTTAAAATTTTTTTTCTTCATTTCTGTATTGAAAATTCTGGAATTTCAGTCTCCTCAGATACCTGTAAAGCATTGTTCTGAAGCAGAACAAAGCCAAAGTGAAAATGTTAAAGTAGTGCTGTGCAGTGCTCCAGTGTTATGGGGGAGCGTAACTTCAGTCAGGTCTTCCAATTATCCTCCTCATTTCCCAGTATTTGCCACCGGCCAAGAGCAAGAATGGGAAACCCACCAGTTCATTTCCTAGTCAAGTTTATTTCTCATTTAAAAACACATTATTAGTGTTTCATTCCCCACAAAGACATTGGGCACTCCCCTGTGAAATGCCAAGTGAGTTGGATCACCAGTGAGGCTTTTTACTGGAGCTGCCCTGCTCTGTCCCTGTTTGAAGCTCAGACCTGTGACAGTCACAGTGAACAATCACAGCTGAACCCTGGGGAGGTCAAAGTGACATGGCCCTGTAGTTTCAGATTCAAATAAAACTTTTAAACGAAGACATTGGGGTCTTTCTCTCCCATCCCCAACCCCCCTCTGCTCCTCTTTGCTGCCCTCCCCCTTTTTCTCTTTGAAGAAGAGTGTGTTGATGTAAGTGGACAACACAGGGAGTCAATAAAGGGGGTATCGGAGAGCCTAGGAGGAGATTGCCTGCAGCAACAGAGAAGACACAATTACTGCAACAACTGTCCAACCAACCACAGCCAGGAGACTCCACTTAATCTAATTGAGTGTGAAGGCAGGCTGGAGACACAGGACCTGCTCCTCCATCCCCCCCTCCCGTAATATAGACACTATTGGCTGCTAATTGGCGCCAGTGGGCTGGTGCTAATTGTGCTCATGTCTTGGTCTGAGGACTGGCATGTGAAGGATGAAGGGGTCTGCTGGGAATAGGAGGAGGGGAGAGTGAGGGAGACAGTGGTCATAAAAGTTGGAACAGGGCTTTAATTTCATATCAAATATTTAAGTAAGTGAGTGGAAGATCTGTGAACTCTCTTTGTGGTAACCCGCAAAAGGCCTTGGAGAATACCACCCCCCTGCCTCCAGTCCTAGCGATGAGCTATCTGAAGCGCTGTGTTCCTCCTTAGCTTTGTTTAATTAATTGTGAGAATTGCTAACGATCCTTTGTTCCTCTTCGTACCTTCTCTGCTTTCTGCCATTGCTACTTCTTCATTCTTTATTTCAAAGGTTCAGCTTTTCCAGCTCCAGGGCTGTCAAATGTTCACTGGCCTTCGTCGCATGGAAATTTTGGCTGAATAGAATGACAGCTAAGGCTGTGATCATGTTCATTACCCTGAAATTGGTTAAAGTCCGATTTGTACATGCAAGGCCAGGATGAGCAGTGATCACCATGTGTGGTGCTGTTCCTTACAAAGGTCCGATCAAAGTTCTGGTGGTGGCGGTTCACATGTGTCAGATGTCAGTAAGACTTGTTTACATAGAAAGTGTTGATGTGCAGATACACATGGCGAAGTTAAAACAGCTATTTGTACTCCCAGTATGAGTATAATCATAGCTATATAGTTATACGGGAGTTGCATATTTCACACAGGTCATGCCTTTTTCTTTCTCAAACAGAAGGCACTCTGTCTGCATATTAAAATACTTTTTTGCTCAACTTTTCTGTAGACAAACGTGTGCTCTGTGGACAGCAGTGCCTATGGAACAAGTTACTGTGTGCTGACCCTCTTTCAAATCCTTTTCCCCACGACTCGTGCTGGAGATGAATACTGTCTTAGATCTGTCAGCAGAGATGCTTGTGTGAGTGCTCTCCAACCTGTGTTAGTCAAATCAATATGGTTGTTTGGGTAGTAAGCTCCTAAAGTGGGGGGGGGGGGGGGCGGTGGGGGCATAAAGCTGGGATTGGAGGCACGGATCATTTCCACCTTACTAGGTAGAAATAACTAGGTAGATAAATAGGTAGATAAAAAGTCATACTTCTTGCTCTATAGAAGTACAAGTTTTAGCTTTATCCTAAGTAAGAAATGTTCCAGTGTACTGCACTGCATTAGGAACAGGTCTGCTGTTGACAGTGGCATCATTCAAATGTCTGTTACAAAGCCCAGAGTTGTGTTTGCAGGAGGTAGGTTGTTAACTTTGGTATTTTGGCTATTTGATCTAGACTGATCATACTCCGTTTATATAATATTTCCTGCTGATTATGTCAAAGTTCTCAGCCTTCATCTGTCCAGGTCCTGAAGAGCATCTTTTTGTTCTAGCACAACTTGCTATTACAGAATTCTCTGTTGTTTGCTTGGATATTTTCCCCCGAAATCCTTTGTTCTTTTTGTGCTCTCAAGGAATTCTGCTACCATATAATTTGTTTTTCTAGAATGCAGATTGGCAAGGGCAGGAAGTTATATCCTACAATACATCTGCTATGTATTATAAATAAATTGCCATTTAAAAATACATACATATATCAATTTTTTAAGCTGAATAGGCCAAATCTGCACTAGTTACACATTTTAAATCTCAGCCTTCCTCTCCAAGAAAACCCGAACCTCTCACTAGACTAAGTTGCTGATATGTACAGAAATAATCATTTGAGCTAGGACCCCTGATTCAGATCAGGATTGGAGCTGTGAATTGTATCTGCGTGCAGTCTTGCTTGCAAGATTTTAATCTCTAAATAGGCAGGAAAAGTCTAATTAAGCTTGTGCTGATGGGAGCGGAGCTCCTGTGAGGAGAAGTGACTTGTTTACCACCTAGCTATGTTGGTGGATGAAGGTGTGAGTTTGGTATATGGTAGTATACTCTTCACTAATTTAACCAAGGTGAATAACTTTACCAGTGATGATATGGTACACCAGCCTTTAATACATCCTAGGAACAAGTTGGCGATCTCTCTGGGAACCGTGCAATGTGTTCTGGTTACCACCATTTGTTTAGAAAGTCCAAGTAATAGAAACCTGGAAGTGCCGTACTTCAACCTTAACTAGAGCATTGTGTTGCAGCCAATTTCACCTGAATTCAGATCCTGTCTCTCAGATCCAGATGCTGCAGAGATTTATCCTGAGCTAAAAGGGCTAGATTTTCAGATGTTTTAAGCTTTCTTCCCCTCAGTGTTTTAAGGTCAAAGTGACTTAGTTACCTGTATCTTGTTTTTGAAGGACCCAGGAACTTTGTGATGCAGTTTCGTGACTGACCTAAGACGGTGTGATTGTGTGAAGCAGGGCAATTCATCCAGAGGTACGCAGTCTCTCATCCCTGGCTGTATATTCCCGTCATCTCCTTTGAATAAGCTCAAGTAATTATGTGACTGTGAGTTGGATTTGAAAACAAATCTCCTGATTCCGTTGAAAGCAATTGTTTTCTTTCTTAGTTTGCCATTAGTTTTCAACAGAATCAAGGAGTAAATATGGATCATTCCTTCCCAAAGGCGGGGGAAGGGAAGATGTGATGTGGAGAGAGAGAGGAATGATCAGTAGCTTATTCTTATTAGAAATCACAAGATGTTCATGTCCCTAGTTCCTCCTAAAAATGGACCATAACCATAACAGTCACTTGGGCCTTGCACTGCTGCACAAAACAATGCATAAATAACTTTAAAATGATCATCTTTGAACTGTTATATGTTACAGTTGTGTGGTATGTAACACAACGATGACTTGTTTGGCCTCAAGGCACTACTGCTATAAAATGTTCAATATTAAATAATAATTGCAGAAAGTACTTTAATAGATTCTCTTGATAGGATGTTCTGAATACTTATATATATCACAGGCCACTGAATTCAGATAACAGTTTCAATCTAAAATTAAATTTTAATGTACGGATATCTAGGCAATTTTAAGCTTTTTACAAATTATCACAATGTGCAGATTCTTGGGTGAAAGGCTTAGGCATCCAAAGTTGTCTGCCTTTTTCATTCTCTCAAAATGTAATCATAGAACTGATGTATGAGGCCTTTAAACTCCTTTGACAGCACGTCACTTTTACTAAGGAAGGCAGAAAGTGAGTGAAAGCTCCAGACTGATTTGTTTCAAAACCTAAGTTCCAAATCCCAGGCTCATGAACAATCAGTTCTGTCTTACAATCAAAATATGCCTTTCTCTTCCATGCAGACACAAACTTCTAGAATATGGCATCCTTAAGATAGCCTGGAAGCTTGGTAGAAAAGCAAACCATTGTAGATCAGGGATATATTGGGCCAGACTTGTACTCGGTACAAAAAAATGCTATACGTGGCTATTCTTTCTCAGTTCCGTCTTCCTCTTCAAAGGAGTTCATGACTTCTGCAGGTTCATCATATCCTTTTCTCAGATGATGTGGCATTTAGTCTAGAGCTATTGGTGGATCCTACAGGGTGTACAAAATACCTTTAGCACCAGAGCTTGAATTCTGCTTATTAATCGGCTGGTTTTCCTAGTCACTCTGCAGTGCTATTCTGAGATACCTAGGCTAGCTCACAGCCAGCTAACAAAAAATCCAGTTGCATGGTTGGTGTAAGCTCTTCTAAGACTGTGCTCATGTTCTCTTCTTTCCTTTCTTTTCCTTCCTTCTGCTGTGAGTTTTCATGCTTTCCCTTGAGTCAACACTAGTGATCTTACAGACATGCGGTAAATCAGCTCTCTGATCCCTCTGAAAGCTTAGATACCTTCTTTTTTCTTTTTTTTTTTTTTTCTATTTTTGCTATGGTAATTTGTAGATCAAAAAGCTGAGTTGGCTAGTTGGGTAGTGGCAGGATCACTAGTGCTGACGGAAAGAAAGCAACAGGAACATGTAGTTAGGAGCACTGAGACTGTCCCTTTGTGGTCTTAGTTTGGCTTAATCTAGCTATAATCTTAATTCAACAGATTTAGTTTGGTTTCATCCAAATACCCCCTGCTTGACCACATAACACTCTAGAGGTTATGGAGATCATATCACTGAGTTCATTTCTTGAGTTAAATAGATCTCTTTTGTAATCTTTTGTAACACTGAGATTACGTCACTAAAAAGAGCATAACTTTATAACATACTGTGAGGGATCTCCTTGCTGTATAGCACCTGGATCTGAATCAGCAAAGCACTTGCAGTCAATGAACTGATGACTCAGGTGCTTACAGCTGGGCATGTACTTTGGTGCTTTGCTGAGTAGGAGTGGATGTACTGTTATGTTGAAAATTGAACATGTATGCCTGTAGAGCTGGGGTCTTCGGCAGGATCTCTGTAGCACTTCTGTCCTCTGTCAGCTTCCAAGCATATAGTGCAAGAGACTAAGCCCAGATCTCGTAAATAATAATTCACACCGTCAAGCATGGAACTCCCCTTTGGCATCATGCTGAGTCTCTCTTGAACCTTTGAATCTAATTGTGCTTTAAGAAAAGAGAATATCCTAATAGCTTTCCCCTAGTTCAGCCTAGGGGTGTATGCGGGGGTTATTTCTATGAAAAACAATAGATGATACATTTCATTGTTCTCTGAATCGGGAGAACAAGGAAAGCTGCTATTCTAATGGAATCCAACTAACAGGAGACTGCTTCCTCACTTTTAATGGGTTAATAGCCCAGAAAAAAACTAATCCAGAGTCTCTGCTATTTCAGCGTGCTTGGAATTGGGGCTTTAAGTAGAGGACAGAGTGTTTTCTTCTCTGTGTATTGGCTTCAGTGCCAAATGTGGGACATTGAAGAACTGAGTCATTCTATCAGCTTGGGTCTTATTTTTCTTCCTTCAGAGAATTTCTACATTTTATGTTGCAGTACTGCTTTGAAAGGCAACTGCGACCAAAGAATAAAGGGAAGAACCCAATTCCACTGGCTTAAATTGCAGAATAGTTTTTCTTTAAAGCTACTCCCTCCATCCTATGCCTTTCCTCTGCACATACATTTTAAGTGAATTCATTGGTGCTGAAAGAGATCGGTTTGACAGGCCTGATGATTCACACCTCCTGTTCAGCTTCCTACTTAAACTAGTCCAGGCTCAAAAAGGAGGGGTCAACAACTTTAATGTAAGGCTGTGATTACTCTAATTTTGACCGGGGTGGAAGCAGGAAGTATCTGAACTGAAGACCTCACTCTTCCATTAACCAGTGGAAGAATTTGCTCCCTCAGTGTTTTGTTGTGTGTGATACAGGTAAGACACTCAACATAGACCTCATAAAATGTGTTCTGAAGTCATCTCTGGCTTCCCTTTTAGACAAGCAAATTCTTACTGAGCTGCTCAAACTGCATAGTTGATCTGGTGATATCATCACTACTATGAGGGTTCACTTGCCAGTGTATTGCAATAAGATAATTTTTACATGGTAAATAGCTATTCATTACTGCTGCTTTAATGTTAGTACACAAAAACACTCTCATTGAAAGCCGGGGCTTAGTGGATGGCTAGCTAAATAGTGCTAAACATGTGTGCATATTAAAGATCAAGGAGCTCATTATCTACACTTGCAGGGGAGGGAACGACTGAGGTTTTCTGAGTGTCTTTGCAAACCAATAAAATGAAAATGCATCTTTTTACTCAGAGCAAGAAACAACACAACAAACACAGATGTACATGCAAGCCCATTCAACCCAGCTGATTGATGTACAATCCCTCATGACCATGCCAGAACATTTGCCCTTCTCAGATATAGGCACAAATGTACGAAGTGTATCATTTATATTTGCCAGTTTTGCAACTGGATGTAGAAATGTGACTTCAGAGAAATAAGAGTGTGTATGTATGCACCAAATAATATTCATGTATGTCCATCCCTGTACTTGCAAACAGAAATACTTGCAGGCACATGCAGCATACGCTGTCACAGCACATACATTTTTTCCTTTCTTCGTCAAAATAAAAAATCCCATTGATTTTTACTTTTCATGCTTCCGTTACTAGCTCCAGCTAACAACTGCCACTGCTGTTTCTTATCAATATTTGATGAGTAGGGTGAGGTGGAATGGAGAAGCCCTGTGAGTTTCTCCTTCTAAATGGTCTCTGTGAGGGTTGAGGTTTTTGTGGCTTATGTTTATTTTCTCTGTCTGTTTTACTTGGTTGGTTCAGGTCCTGAAGGTAACTTCTGCTGAAAGATAGGATAGAAATAGGACATCTCTCCCCCCTCCCCCTTCCCTTTTCATGCCTTTATCTCTCTGCACTCTTGAGTAGGCTCATTGATGATTTTGTGGGCTTTTGAGTTTTTAGATCCTCTGTGAAATTCATGAACAGTGGAAGGTCATGCAACACTTGTCTGTACGTAGCTGACATAACTTCTCCGTAATTATTTTTTCCCAAGCTTTATCCAGCTAAGTGTTCCCAGGAAATAAGCTCTCATTTTTAAAGTTATCTTTCAACTCACAAAATTAATGACAGCCCTAGTACCTTACTAAATTTTGCCTATAGCTGTAAAAAAAAAAAAAAGGAGTAATTCCAGAATAGAGCAGCATGCCTTCAGAACATATCTTTGAGATAGACTTCTTCATTTATTCTCCACTTTCTGTAAAAAAGAAGTTTCCGTAGTTCCTAGGAGAGAATCTTCTTTCTTTTCTTGTGCCTTAAGCAGCTAATACAACTTTGTGGATGTGAGATTATGTCAAAATAAGGTCAAAGGTTAATTTATTACTAAAATGAGAATTCAGTGCTTTGCTCAAAACAGACGGTATTTCTGCAAATACTTTTCATACTAAAGAGCTAGTTTAAGTTTACAAGCATGGAGTCCTGGGATGTGATTACTTAGAGGGCAGTACACGAAACATGACATGGTCGTCATTTCAGTAAGCTCTATGGTAAGTGAGAATATTTGACAAGCAAACAAGGCCACGCTTAGAAAACGCAGCAAGGAGAGTGTGTGGAAGCTTGGCACGTTGGAAATGCTGGGTTACAAGCATTGGAGAAAAAGGCTGCCAGCTGTCTGACTTCTGCATTTGCCACCTTGTTTCTAGGTTAGTGACCAGTTCGATCACAGGCAGTCGAGTTGTCAACTGCAGTATAATCCCAGCAACTGTGATAAGAAGAAATGTGCTGATGGCATACCACAAAATGAGAGACTAACCAGCAAACACAGGCTACTGACAAAACCAATGGAACAAGGTATTACTGGATGTCACTTGTGAATGCTAACATGTGGAAGAAATACCCACAGCAGTCTAACTGTGCCATACAAAACTGTAAATCTTTTTGCAATGTAGCAAGCTGTCCTTGTGATGAAGGAGGAGAGGGAACAACCCCAGTCATCCTTCCCTGAGATTTAGACTGGAAAGGCTCATTGCAGGGAGATGAAGGCTCACCGGTTAGGTTAAATGTAGGCATAGGCATCAGAATCTCATCTGTACCTTATGAGATTACAACAGGGGAACCACTGGAGAAGGAACTTGCAAGCTAGAAAAAAACCTTGCTTTTAGTGTAGCCATCAATAGCCTTATAGGATGACTGGCAGGTCAAAGGATCTGTGCAAGCCTCATATGCACGAGGCAAAAAATAGTAGGGAGAACATAATTTCTTCTTTTTTTTTTTTTTTTTTTTCTTCCCTTTTCAAAATTACTGTAGTGAACATGACTGTGTTGCTCCTGAAGGAGTCAGAATTTAATTCTGACTTCGAATTGTAAATTCTGTTTAAATAAAATGCAACCTAGAAATCAGGGGAGACAGGGATAAGAGAAGAACAGATGGACTTTCCTTATCAGTCCCTCTGTTTGTATTGCTAGGATATATTCTTTGTTCTTACAGATAAGCAAATTATACAAAGAAACTGTAAGATGAAACTAAAAGATGATTAAACAGAAGAAAAATGCTGCTACTCCATCATTCCATTCTTTTTTTTTTCTTGATCACATATCACAATCGGATGATGTTGTTAGAAGTCATTATTCCTGGATTTCTAATGACCCTTCACCTCCCTGGGGTGCAGGAGCATTTGCCTCCAGGGTGCAGAGGTATCTTGTGGGTCATTGCATTGCTCTGGGGCTTGCAGTCAGACCGGCTCGGCTCCTGTCAGCCTTAGAGGAGGGATACAGATCGGAGGAGAACCGGCAAGACGGCAGGCAGCCTGTGTTATTTTCGGACATCCAAGGACGCCTTGAGTCTCAGTTCAGTAAAAGCTATAAGCCCAAAGGCTGTGCAACTGGTGTGGCAAAGACCTTTGGGTTTTGACTCCAAGACAGGATTTCTACCAGTGATGGCTACCCTTTCAGTCTGTGTTGGATGTAAGCACCTGTTGTTTTTTCCGAAGATGAAAGATGAGTGTCTTACTGTACTTTACATATATGGACTCTCTCAAACTTCCAAAGAGTTTGAGAGTGCCTCTTTTTTTTCTGATAGAGAGGAGAATTTTTATATCACTCTTCTAAGGCCTAGTAGATTATAGTTCAAGAATTTCTTTAATTTTTTTCCTCTCTCTCTCCCCCCTCTCCCCATCTTTTACGTCCTTACAGTGGTGTAGAAGGCAGGAAGTGGCATCAGTTCCTGTGGAGGGGACACACAATTCATCTATTCCCTCAGATGCAAGGGTTTGGATATCAGTTAGGGAAATGGAATGAATAGCATCCACCAGATTTTCGAAAGAGTTCAGCACCCATACAGTGCAGCAATACAGGGTTAGTAAGTTTGGTTAGGATTTTTTTGTTTGTTTTTTTCCCCCCAAATAAGCTCTGTGTCAGGTACTGCACTTTTGAAACTTTCACCTTGGCTGCTGAGCTCTTGGAAACCCAGATGAGCTCTTTTGAAAAACGTGGCCCCCTTTGATCCAAGTGATCAATCCCAAAGTACTGTGAAATGTGTGAAAGGTAGCATGACAGTTTGACAGAGGGTGTTGGCAGTTGCCCTTGCAGTGCAAGGATGTTCTTTCCAACAGTTCGGTGATGTTTTTGCAAACTTTTTCCAAATTTGCAAGTGATTTAGAGCCCTTTTGAAATAGACACATTTGGAAGAGCGAACACTTTGCTATGGATATATCAGACTCTTCAACTTAAAAGCTTAAGAGAATTCCCTGCCACAGGTGTGGGAATCCTGGGTAGGATTTTTCCATTTGGATTTTTGTGCTCAGACTTGCAGCAAGCATGTGCTCTGGTTTGTTAACGAAAACCAGTAGGTCATTCTTCAGTTTTTGGTAAAAGAAAATAAATCAAGGACAAATATTTTGTATTAAGCAAAACACTTTTTACATCATTTTGATGCTTTTTTCATCTGGTTATGGTATAAAATTTGAAAGTCATACAAGTCTGGGCTTTTCTGACAGATGTGGTGGCTTCATTTCAAATATAAATACCTAGGGATGTCTTACAGTTCCATGATTCTGTTCCTGTGGTGGCAAAGTTCAAGCCTCTCCTTGTTCTGCGCTGTGTTCAAACCATAAGAACCGTTTTTGAAATGAGCATTAAAACATCATCTGGAGGACAGTTTAGGGATCCAGTTAAGTGACTGAAACATCTGCAAATGTGTAAGAGGCAAGAGAAAACACGAGAAGCTTTCATTAACCATGCAGCGCATGGCCAGCAACACCAAGTGCCCTCTAAGCATGTAAGCAATCTATTTCAAAACAACTAGCAAGCGAAGAGGCGGTACCTGGGCAAAGCTGTTGGGATGGCAGCTTTTCCATTGCAAGGCATAAATTTTGGACTTGTCTGACGTGTGCTGTAAAATTCTGCTAGTTGAAGAGAAAGGAGGGACTAGAGCCTCTCAGAATGCAATTCTTGCCATGTTCCTGGGATGCTCTTGGGATGACACAAGGATAAGCAAGCATGCAGAGATCTTGAGGAGTTTTTGGGTTGTTTGATTTGTTTGGGGTTTTTTTGTTGGTTGGTTTGTGGTTTGGTTTGTTTTTTTTTTTTTTCCCAAGAGAGCACTGCTTTTAATTCTAGTCTGTTGCCCTCCTTCTTTCGTTGGTGATTTCAGGATTGCTGGTGTCCAGCATTCTGGCTATAGGCCATCTGGAAACCCTGTGCTACAGACACCATTAATCCAATGCAGGACAGGTTAGCCATACTCATTTCAAATCTACAGATGTTGACAAATCTGATTATCCATCTCCTGTACAAGTCTTATAGAAAAGCTGTAGCTGAGTCCTTGGAATTTAGAGAGGACTTAGGATATAGTTTCACAGACATTTTAAGCTGGCAGTGCATGTGAAAAGTGTCCTGGCTGATCATTCTTGCCCTGTGCTGTTCTTTACCCTGTGCTAATAGCGCAAGTCTTGAGAAAACCAAGGGTGGTTGAATATGGCTGCTTCTGATTTACTGATCTGAGGCATCTGATTAAAGCTGCTGACTTGTCTACCCATTCTTTGGAAATCTAAACAATGTACCTACAGTCTGGGTCAGCTCTTTGTTCCTCTGGACTCAGTTTAACACTCAAAGCTGGCTGTTGACCAAAGAGCTTTGAGAGGTCTGAGGCGTTTCGCCGTGCAACTTTTGTTAACCTTTTTCCTCGTAGGTCTCTTCTACCTAGTGAGCAAGTCACTGGTTTTCTCACTATTTAGTGAATGTGAAGTCTGTGGGCAAGGTGAAGTCGCTGGGCAATGCTGGTATTGGATGTCCATATGGTATCAGTCACGCTGTGATGCTAGCTTAATTTTAAATAGAATTGGGTTATGTCATCTCTAACATATATCTTTCCCTGTTTCTTGAACCCAAAGTCCGTTTTGGATAGATACAGCAGGTTATTCTTCTCCTTAGTCTTGTATCTAAAAGTGCTTCCAAACACTGTAGCTATTAGGCAGCACATTAACAGGTTATTCTGGGCACTACAGAAATCTCTGATCTGGTTCTTCTCCCAGGCATTGTACCCAGAGTCCGTTCCAGGTGACGGCAATCCAGTTCAGGTTCTTTTCTGTCTTCCAAATGATTTAGCAAACCACATCCTTTCTGTGAGAGAAAAATGATCTCTTTTCATTTGTAATATCTTTCCTGAAATGTGCTGTACAATCATGTCTCTAAAATATATGAGGCGATAGAGCAAATATATTGAAAAATAGCACATACTTGGCCAGTTTTACTAATAAGTAAAATATACAGGTCTGTATATGACAACTGTATGTGTTGAAATATATTGAAAACATATTTGGATCATTCCATATATACTGAAATATTGAAAACTGGCCAAATCTGTAAAAAATTTAAGTCTGTGTTTTATATATTACATATTTTAAAATCATTTTCACAAATAGATAGCAAGGAAACTTGCTATGAAGATGTGGGAAATACTAACCATGCTTTATTTTTTCCTGATGGAAACCAGTGACCATGGATGCTGTGTCATTATAGACACTGCAGTAATAGTTAACGTGTCTGCTAGCTAATAATTTGTGTACTGGGCCTAGCACAAGGGTTCATTGATCTTAATAGAGACCACTCAGTAACAGTGAATTCTAACAGTAACGGCTCCCTTGGCATTGCTGGTGCTGATTTAAGTCCTAGCATTTCTTCCTCTGCAGTCTCTTTGGATTAGCCTGAGAATGGACGGGGGAGTGGGAGCGAGAGTGGTTGTGACAGCTCCTAGGTGGAGGAGCATGCAAGTGCTTGCAATTTCTAGAGAAATGAGAAATTTCTGGAGAATGAGTATTCAAACAGTGAGTCTTGGAGAAGGGATGTGACCCCCTAGAGAATGCAGTTGTCCTGGCCTTTGCATGAAAACAAGCATCTCCATTTATTGTTGGCTCCTGCTGGCATTTGTAAGCATTCTCTAGCTAAGACTAGAGATGTCTGAGTGCCCTAGATCCTCTGGGAAGTGCCCTTTTGCAGTATGACACATAACCTGACAGGGTTATCTGTGATTAGAGCAGAGCTGTAGGCACAATGCGACTGGGATTCCCATGTCCTTTGTGTTTGCTTTGAGTTTACTGTGATGCCCTGCTTTGAATAGCCCAGTAAATGTAGAATAGCTGTAAATGGTGGATATAACCTTCCAAATCAGCACTACCACACTCCAACCCTAAAAGCCAGCAATTGCCCCTTTTTGGAAGGTTGTCAGGGTCTAAATTATCCTTTTGAGTTTTTATGGGTGTATTGTTATATCTCTGAAAGGCATGGAGCCCATGGAAGATCCAGGGCTTTCTCTAACTTTCCCTGCATGTTCTAGCAGCAATTAGATCCCCAGTGAAGACAAGAGCTCCACTGAGAGCCCCAGATACACGTTGTGTATACAGCACACAGATTGTCTGTATGTGTGTTTCTGGTTAGGGTTGGGGTGGTCTACTTTGCTGATGGATCTATTATGTGTTGCCAGGGAAACTGTATTTATGGTGATGGCTATTCAAAGCAAAATAGCATCCTCAAGTTAGAGTGATGAGTGTTCTAGAAACGGTTAAAAGACTATGGGCCTTTGAAGATTTGTGAGGAGAGCTGGTTCTGTTTGAGAGTTAGGTGGTAGAAACCAGCAAGGGCCTGGTTTCCTCATCCAAGTTAGAATAGGTTAGCAGGTGAGGGAGGAGAAGGAGAAGATGTCACACAGAGAGCAGCTTTTAAAGACGACCGCTATTCCCCCAAGATGACCTAGCTATCTGATTTGAAGGTGAATGGAATTTTCTTTGGTTCTTTAAATTGTCCTATTCCTTTGTTAGGAAAAGCATTAAAGACAATTTGGGGTCCTAAATCTGGCTCACTGTGTAAATCATTGATCTCTCAAACAGGAGTCGTGAATCCTGTGATACTGTTGACCAGGTGAATGTATTTCTGTGTCCTATGCAATACAAAGTTTGTACAAACATTTATTTGCATGCGGGAAGTTGGAGAAAGACCAGCCCCAGAACTGAAAGCCAAGTATATCAGGGATCTTGTCATGAGAAGATTGATGAGGGTTAGGAGTGTCAAAATGAGAGTCATCACTGGTTTACTCTTCTGAGATCCCTTCTGCTCTGGAGATTAGCTGCTCTGAATGGTGCCCATGCCTAGAGCAAGGGCAGTTATTCTTGTTCTGCAAAGCATCAGTGTGCTTAGAGCTGGAACACCTCAACATCTCACAGCCTTAATGAAAACAAGGAGCAAACCAGAATTCTTCTGAAAAATAAACAAGTCCACTTTCATGACCTCTTCTTGACCTCCCAATGAGGTGCTAATTACTAGAGGATTAGCACCTCTTCTATATCACAATGGACCCAGCCAAGGAGCAGGAGGTGACAATACTCTGCAAAAAATGCAAATCCAGAGGAATTAGTCCAAGGGCAATAGACAAGTGCCTTCTCAACTGTGAGTTCAACCTGTTGTCTAAAAAAAGTGCAAAATTAGTGGCTTTTGGAGGAGTTATTGCAGGAATGGAATCTTTTTTTTCCTTTCACATTGGGCAAATATGCAGCTTTTCTTAATTTTACTTTGCAGCTCAATAAAAAGCATTTCTTCAGCATGGCTACAGTGATAGCAATATGAAAAAAGGCTTATTAAAAATTAACTGCACCAGCAGATGTGTTTTTATGTATCTGTGCTGAAATATCATACCCATTACATTACACCCACTGGTAGACTGATAAGCTGGAATGAAAACTATATAAATTAATACTTGCAAAGGAAGCCCTAGCAGAGATTTGTGTGATTCATGAGTGATATTCTGTCAGGCTGAGACACTGAGAGCTCATAAACTGTGTAAGATGGTCTCATAAGGTTCACTGGCTGTATTTGTTATGTTGGGGCAGTGAATGGTATGGCAGTGGAATGTTTTTGGAATGTGCTCTTCTTGTTTTCTGCTTAGGCATTGAGAACCCAAGAAACCATTTGGTCACACTAGAAATCACCTCTCCTATATGTGGTTGCACAGTCTCTATCTCATACTTTTCAAATTCTGCAAAAGCATTGCTAAACAGGGAAGGTTCAGATTTGCACTGGATTAGCCGCTGCACTGGGACATGCTCCTCAGGGTACAGCAAATTTTTTATTTGTGGTACTGCTGAGGACTGAGATACTTGATTTACAAAATCTACATACCCAAGGGGACTGATCTTTGGAAGTATTATAAACCCAGAAGATCTCAGTGTCTTCCTTGGGAGCTTGTTGGTTTGCTGGCAGTTCTTGGTTGCTTCTGAAAATCAGCCCATATGTTGGGTCTCCAACACAAGGATGGTGTAATTGTCTAGAAATCTGCCTTGTTCTGGGGATTATGTGATGGTTAAAGTGATAAAGTCTTTCTGTTGTGGCTACTGTTGTCTCTGCATGGGAATTTTCATCTATTTGGTCCTGTATGGGATGGGAAATAAAATACTCTGGTATAAGGCATCTTTACATTTGCATGAGGCTCTGTATAGGTGTTTTTATTTTTGGTAGAAAACATATTTCTCATTAAAATTTCGATATCAGAAATTATTTTAATGATAAATCAGATTTTAGGAGCTGACTTTAAACATGGTCTTAGCCTAAAGCCAAGTCTATTTACAACCTTTTGCCAACAAAGGTATGAAGAAGTGAGATCCCTGGTATGGCAGCAAATGCCGTTAATGCTGCTGGTTGTGTATCAGCAAATCGGTATTTTAATTTCTGTTGCACGATCATCAGCCCAGGAACTTTCATTATACAGGTGTGAGGCATAACTTTCCCACTTCAAGCTCCATGTAGGCTGGATCTCCACTGGGATGGAGAGGCCAGATTTGCCTGGGGGGCAGTGGTTTTGCCCTGTCTCTGCTCGGAGCAGGGCTGCTGGAAGAGCCCCCGGTGCCCTCTTGTGATTTAGGCCAGCAGGTGCAGTCACGTCTGTGCAGTCTCTGGTGTGGGGCAGGGGCTGACACGTAGTGCACGTTCATGTAATTTCTGTCCTGAGGTTATGCCTTCCCATGCCTCAGTGTTCTTCTCCTTAGGAGGTTCTAGTTTGTTTGTGAAGTCGTTTGGGAGCTGTATGTGAAAAATGCTGTAATAGGAATGAAGGTTTATGATTATATATTTTTTTTTTCCCTAAACATCAGTGAGGGCTGATGAAAGCCCTCACCGTATGCTCCTATATAACTGCACTTTACATAGTGCATAGTGATAGGTATTCTCTAATGTAAAACAGCATTGCATGTTGTATTTGCAATGCATGTTAGAAGAAAAGACTCTTTTCTTTCATCTGTCGCCTGTCTTCATTCAGTCCATCAACAATTGCTTCTCTGCACAAGAGGTGTTTCCATTTTCCTTGGTATAATTATACTGGTATCTCTTCATTCGTATGGACAGTCTTATTGTAAAAGGAGAGTGACTTAAGCTGTTTCGAAATACCAATAGAGTGTTTGCCCTGTGGTTAGGAAAGAACTTCTGAGGTGCGAGATACAGGTACAGGGGGGAACAGCCCAAAGTCTGGTGGCCAAGATGGCCACCTGGAAGGTGAGAGATCAAACCTCCAAGTGCCTTTGCTGACAAGTACTGGGTGAGATTTGCAGATGAGCAAAAAGCCTCCTTGGGAGCAAACTGGCCTGGCTGGCCCCCAAAATAGATAACAGACCAGTGCTCTGCTGGAGAAGGAAGACAAGCTGTAAACCTGAGTCTCCTGAAGCTCAAGGACCTCTCCCAAGCCGCAGTTTATTGGCTGTTCTGGGTTTTGGTTTTTTTCTGAGTGGAAGTTCACTCATGAACCCGAGAATGCTGCTCCCACAACAGTTTTTTCAGTGCTGCTACATTCTTGGGGGGAAAGTTTCTGGTTGGGATAATTGACTTTTCCAATAGAAGATCTCGTCATCAATAAATTCCTGACCAGCTGCTTTGCCTTTACTGACTTTCTCTGTTTTCTTAGATGTGAACATGAGCTGCTTATACAATAGTCTAGGAGAACTCCCTTTGGATGAAGTAGGTCCTCTTCCCTGGTTAAGCCGTCTCAAGACGTAGTTTTCAGAGCTGTTCCTTGCCTTGTTCACGGCAGTGTGTCTTTTGCACTTCTCTTCCATGGGTGCAAATCACCGTAACTCAGCTGACTTTGGCAATGCTGCCTAAGCTCACCCAGCAGAGGAGCTGTGATTTTAACTGCTTGGCTGCATAATGCACCCCCATTAGCGATTGTGGCAGACACACTGTGTAATGTAATTTCCTGTTTTGAGAATTATCTCCCAGATTTTCATATGGTCCAAGAGACTCCTGTCTACATTGTTCTTCTGGAAGGATATGTGCGGTATGGGGCCAAGGTGACACAATCAGCATCTCCTCAGTGTAGTATCTGAGTGGGGCCTCTTAATAATAACCAGATTACTATCTCCAACTTATCCTAAACATGCCTGCCTCTTTTTACAGTTTTTGTTACACAGTATTGTTGCCGGGATGGATTTATGCTGGGCCATTTCCCACTCCAGCTGCGTCATTACAATCATTGTCACGAGAACACAAAAGCAGAGACTGAATACCTTGTACCTTCCGAAAAATATATTTGTCCCATTGCACTGTTGTGACCTTTGGCGTATGATGTGGCTTGATCTGCTAGTAGCTACTAAAATGAAGACTTCCTGATGCTTGATTACGAGGGATCCTCAAAGGCCAGAGTGACTCCTTGTTGTCTCAAAAAATCTGGCTAGAATATGCAGAGCAAAATGGCCAAGTGAAAAACAATTCCTAGAGGATGGTAGTCAAGATGCATGCCTACAGCAGTTTAGACCTAAATAGATTTTTTTTGTTCTTTTTATGGAGTCTCATGCCCACCGCCTTTTTCCATGCATAAATGTTATCTATCCACTAGAAGGCACTCTTGTACAGTGGACAGACTGGGTGGGTACAGTCAGTAGGCTCTTGAGTGACATCAGGAAAGTCCCTTCCCCTTCGAGTGCCTCAGTTTCCCCATCTGCCAAATGGTTAATATTTTGAGAAATGTTGACCGATGTGGCGTAGAGTAATTGAATGTTATTAAACAACCAAAGGAGTCAGTCAAACCATATCTTTGCTTTAGGAAACCAAGATCAAACGAGATGTCTTCAGATTCCTCTGCATGAGACAGAGCCACAGAAGGTGAAGAGACTGTTTCTTCATTATTCCATTGGTTTCCCATTGCTTTGTGCCCTGCTGTCGTGTCCAACCTCCTATAACATTTTGCCATGGGGCTTGAAAGAAAACAACTGCTCATTCAAAGGGGCATGTGCTAATTTTATAAGCTTACATGGCTCTAGCATACAGCATGTGAGGTACAGAGGTGCAGACCCCTTCCCTGTTTAACTTCCTCAGACATAAAACCTAGAAGAACAGCCTGGATTGCCTAACCCCATCTGTCATTTTGATATCAGTCAGGGACCTCCTTTTGCAGCAGTGATTAGATATGCTGCTGATCGTGTGTGGTGGATCTAATAGCAATATGGTTTCCTCCATTAGTGTGTTGACGCTGAGACAGGGGCTTGGTGCTTCACGGGATCTCGTATGCATCACCTCGGCTAGGTCGTTGCCTTTCATTTGTTTTGTTTGCAAAGCTCTGTGTGGTATAAGGTGGTTTTCTCTACTGTTCATAGAATAATCTGAAGAAACTATTTGAGAAGATTCACAATTCCTACTCGAGTTCTCTGCTTTGCAGGAAGAACATACGTGATTTCCTACCAATCTGCCCACCTAGCTGCAGCCTGAGTGCTGCCTGTGTTAATGAAGATGCAAGGTTATGGGCCTCCTACTTGCCTGTCCCCTTGAAGGCATTCTGAGAGCAGGGAAAGCCTCCCTGGTTATCACTTCCATTGTGTCCAGGGTGAGCTGCAATGGGGGTGTCTTCAACTGTGTTTATAACCTTAGGGAGGAGAAAAAGCTGCTAAAGCCTTCTAATCATTTATGTTCTGTAGTTCATCATACCATCAGCCTAAACTGCCAGTCTCCAGCTGGCTGAGCATTGCAGTCTACCACTGATTTCTTCATGAAGGATGAACAGGAGGCTGTGGTGCCTTTTCCTCTCTCCCCAGGACTGCACACAGGGCTGGGGAGCACAGACTTAATCTTCTGGGGCTGCATACTCACACCACATGCATCCCTGCACTAAAGGATGCTTTTTCTTCCTCCTGTCCAGGGCTTTGGGCCTCTTCCTAGTGCTGCACTCAGCGTGTTTCTCTCTCTTTTCCCTCGTTGTCTTGTGTTTCCTAACCTACTCATTTCTAACTTTTTTCCAACATAGATCTCCTAAGAAAAATGGTTGAAGAGACCTGGCCCAGGCCTTACTTCTGTTTGAAACCAACCTAGTGAGGAAGAAGTTCTTGCATGGGAAATAATTTCATATCTAGAATCCACTGAGAGACTCAAATAAAGAAACAAGCTTTCTGATCCCTGTCTTCTGTGCAGTCATGCAATGAACAGGGACAGTCTAGTACTTCATGCTTATCACCTCTTGCGATTCATGACTGTCAGCTGCTGCTTGTTAGTATCATAAGGAGCAGAACCAATGATTTGCAAATGGTGCGAATACAAAATACTCCCTTCCCATCACTAGCTCCACCAATCTCATGTCTTCCTTCCAGCCCTCAGGTACATTAAATGTTTTGGCCTAATGAAGCTCTCTGATCTTAAAATCACTCCAATCTCAATGACCTCCAGTGGCAGCAGCTAATATTTAAAAGGCTTATGTGCCTGCAGAGACAAGGATGTCTCTCTTTTGGGTTAATAGTTAAAAATTCATGGTTGTTTTTCAAAACCTAAATTGCTTTACTCTCTGCAAATGATTCCCCTTTCAATTCAAAATCAAACCTTTGTCTAGACTCAGCAGGCTCTTGGCTAATAGCTCTGGCAGGCAAAGATACTAACAGTTTATCAAGATACTCACTTTCTACCCCAAACTCACTCATCTCAATTTCACAAGGTGGTTTTTGTTTTCTTTTTTTCAGCGTCAGAAGAGTGTTTAGCTAATTGGGTTAAGGAGCCTTAGATGTTACTTGGCTCTCCGCAGAGTCATTCTTTTTTAGCAGTGCCAATTTCCTTAACAAATGTATTTCATTGTGTGGCGCATTTGATCCTCATATCCGGAACTGTATGTGAATCCTGAACCACCCCAGAGTCGTCCTTTATAGCTGCCATGTTACTGACTGCAACACTGCAGAAGGCTCCGTTGACTTAGAAAATGCACCTCAAAATTCAGACGCTTACTTCCAAATGAAATGAGAATATAAAGAAAGATAAAATAATGCATCTTCCTCAAGTCCATGCATGTATTTCCCCTGTGTAGCTGCTAATGTGGCTAAGTGGCCATCACCTGCAGTGGACCTATGCAGAGGTTTTCATCAAGTCTTTTCTCAAGTCTTTGACAGTTGTCTGTAGAGAATGACCTTTCCCTTTACTCAGGGTCAGAGGAGCTCAGCAGTGATTTCCAAGCTTCTGCACTCAAACTTTCAGCTGCGTTTGCATAAGAGCTTGGGAAACGTATATACGTGCCAAGCTGGGAATTCTGAAAGCCTGACTATGTATGTCAGCATTACTAGGCCTAGGCAGAAAATGTTTATCGTGTATAAGAACTTGACTAAAATTATTTTAGTAAAAGAACGGCCTTTGCCTGAGATTTTGTATCAGTGTTTAGGAACTCTGATGGGTAGAGGCAAACCATTTGTTACCTGAAGGTAGCCTTAAAGGACGTTAAAGGGCAAGCCCAGTTCCCAGTGAGAATAATTTTTAGTCTTCTATTTTTGCATCTCCTCGACAGACTTACTGTGAACTAGTCATAAGTTCAGAGTCCAATTTGCCTTACTACTAAAATCCTGTTACAAGTGGTACCAGAGAGATTTGAAGTATTACATAAACTTGAAATCTCTTTTTTTACTGCCAGAATGGTATAAAGGAGCCTTAGTGTAAATGTGAAACAAACCTTCAGTCTTTGTTATAGTAATAGGTTGTATAAAGGTAGTGATTACACAGTGTGGTGTTCTCACATTATGAAATCTCCACTATAATTGAAAATTGCTATGCAGACTTAATCCTGACACAGCTGCTAGTACTACTGTAATAGTAAACGGAATAATACTTAGCACATATAAATATTTTATTTGCATACTGAAGCATCCTAAAACTTTATTTCTTGGCCCACCCAAGATGAAAATAAATACTGTTTTATAAATGGGGAAACTGAGGGAGAGGGAAAAAAAGAAAAATCACTCTGGATCACAAAACATTTTGGAGATGAGACAGAGCTGAGACTAGAGTTTAGGACTACTGTATGTTTTTATGGCAATCCTTTATTATAGGAAACTGTAGATGTAAGCATTGTTGCTTTCATATGGGGGATACATGCTGCTGGGAAAAAGAGGACTAGCTTTGGGTAGAACAACTACTTTCTATGATTTTATTTCAGGATTAAAGTGGGCAGCTTTCTCATGATTACTGATTATCAATTACGGCTAGAAATAACCATATGTTAAAATACGGAATCATAAGTCAAATGGAAACAGACATGGCATGTGGGATTTTCTAGTGGTTTGTGATTGGAATGAAATCAAATGTTAAATAAGTTTCACAAGTATTCAGTTGTGGTGAACGTTCATTTTGTTTTGTTTTAAAGGCAGAAGAGTGGGAAAACAGCATGCATGCTGTACTGCAAAGTGACCGCTTCCAGCATGGACACACAGTCTAGGCACCAAACTGTGCACTGACTACCAGTAGAACAGACATGCAGAAACTTTCCAGCTGTAGCCTTAGCCAGCAGCTAGCTTAGACCCGCAAGCATTCAAAGGGCCATTTTGGCTTTTCAGCTTTGCAATATTGAAAACCACAAGCCTTTGAAAACATGAATCAGGCCTTCCGAAATGGAGACTGGCTTAAAAATGATGAGATTAAAAAAAAAAAAAAAAATCTAAAAACACATTTGTTGTTTTTACATTTGCCTTCTGATGTTTCATCCTCCTGGGTCTTATGTCTTCAAGCTGTCCCCTGAAACCATGACAATTAGAAACTCTTTTATTTTTTTCTTGATGAAATTTGACAGTCTTGTGTAATCACATGACTCCAGGCACCAATATTGTGAGGAAGAGAAGTTTGAAACAAAATTCTGGGAGCTGTCTGCACTAACACCGAGGGGCAACTTTTGAATCAAGGTATGGGGTTTTGAAGTTTTCATTTTTTGCGGGTTTATAATGTAAGCAAGCTAAACATGTAAATGGTCGTCAAAATGAAACTACAATCAGTAGGACTTGTCATTGGGAATGAAATTAATCTTCAAAATCCTTTCTGCACGTATATATGAGTGAGTTGTGAGTTAAATAAAATAAAGAAGATATTTTCCTGTGCTGCATGTTTAGGTGCCCTATTGGGTGGGACAAATTTACACTTTGTCTCAGAGTAGTGGCCAGTAAGGTCCTACAATACAAAAAGAAGTCCTGTCTCCAATTGTAGGGCATGCAAACTACAGGAGGGAGGAAGAACCAACGCTGAATTGAGGTAGAAAGTTGTGTAATTCAGCTCTCCAGAGTGTTCTTTTACTCCAGACTCAAGTATTGCCTTCTCTCACTCTTCCCGGATGGGGAGAAGGTAAGCCTGGAGTGGGAAAAGTCATGGCTGCATGGAAATATCATCCTTTCAGACTTCTCATGTTCAAAACTTCAGGGCAAATCGATACAAGTTAATATGGTTGAGATTCCCCAGTCCTCACTGTATACTTGAGGAGGATTTCAGTTGGCAGTCCATACTAAAGATTAAGTTGCAGGAAACAAGCAGCATACCAGTGATGCCTCTAGCACCTCCTTTCACCATGTGCATAGCTTCCAATGACATTAGAGCTTTCACAGCTTAACAGAGCCAGGACTAGGAAGAAACTCATGGTGGTGCACTTGATGAGATTGCTCCTGATGTGAACTGAAGCAGCACGCAGTGCATCTAAGGCAGATGGCAAAGATGAATTTGTACCATCTTTATTTCCCTCTGCTCAGGCATTTACTAATCACTGTAAACATTGAAATGCTTCTTTTCAGGCTGCAGGAGGTATACGTGATGTGGAGGTGAGTATGGATTCAGTACTACCCGAGTGTTACCTTTTCAGGAGGGCTCTCCAACAGGCTGCCTAAATTCGTTTAACAGATGTTGTGTATCTCAGAGGAAGGTAATGAGGACTGTACTGAGCCTCAAGGGTCAGACCCGATATAGCCCTAAAGGCTTGTCCTCGCTGCAAGATTAGCTGATACCTTGCATATTGCCCCCAGCATGAGGTCCACTCACACAAAAGAACTCTCCACTCAAATGTAGCAGTGCAGTTAATTCAAAGGGTTTGATCCAAGAGGAGATGCTGGTGTTTGGTTAATGCACCTTGCCAGCCACTAGCACAGCTACTTTAATCTGGACCCAAGGTGACTCCATTTGAGCCCTTTCACAGCTCCTCTTTGGGTGTGATAGAAAATTCTCCTACAGGTAACTGGGAAAGAATCAGTGGAGCAGCTCAGCAGTGCAAAGACTTACGGTATTTGTCATGCAAGCAAATTTCAGATTCAGTAGCTGGAATATTATTAGGTGATGTAACTGCTCATCCTTATGGCTCAGGAGTAGGGTAGGCAAATTAACTGCACGATGCAGCTGAGGTATTCCTTTAAAAATCTTCCTTGAACTAAGGAACGATGCCCAGTGAAAACCTCACAGCCCATTTAAAAGGCATATTCCTGTTCTGTGGAGGATCAGTAGACTCTATGCCGTTGGCATTGGTCGAGGAAGAATCTCAAGATACAAAAGATTTGTAATATGTGGTATTGGTCTAAGGGTATCATCAGCATCTAATTGTGGGTCGGAGATGAACTCCTCAAGTAATTCGATGTGAAAAATTCTGCTCTGAAAAATGTGAGTAGAGGAGGTGGGAGTCCCAGGGTGGAGATGCTGCTAACACCCAGCAATAACCGGTTACCCTGCTTGGCAACCCCCTTGCTGGTCTAGGTAAATGGAAATGACTTCATTATTTGTTTGTCCCTTGTCCTAGTGCCTTTTATTTTTAAGCCTGCATAACGCAAACCACAGCCCCTAGGGAACTTAACGAGGGTCTAAGTGGCACCAACGTTCCCTGTTAACAATGGGCTTTTGTTGTTCACACTTTCCCTATCAGAGTGTCCCGGAGGAACGTCCTTGCTTAGGAGACTATATTGTGATGTTATGACCTCAGAGAGGGGTGGGAGAGGAAGGGAGGGTTCAGGTGTATCTTTAACTTACTTGAATAACTTTCTTCTAGTTGTGTTTTCTTCCCACCAGGATCTTTAATAACTCCTCTGAGGGGGCTGCCTCTGTGCTATAAATAGAGCTACATTATCACTTGGCTGTATTGTGTGCAAGTGCTAATTTTCTGTGCTGGGTTTGAACTTGTTGACTTTTGCGGTCGGTGTCAGGAAATGTTGGGTGGGAAAGGATTAAAGAGGCTATTGATGTGACTCGGAATCTCAGGCCAGGAAGACTGGTTGTATCATCTTAGATCTAGAGACTGTGGTGTTGATATCCAGCTTTGGCTTTTTTTATAGAGTCACTTTAGTCAGATCCCTGTTTCTCCCTCCCACCTCCCCCATCGCCAGCACACTGACTCCGGCACTCTAGGCCGTAGTCTCCAAGGAGGAAGTAGACCCTGTAGGCGAATTTCCTGGTATTATGCCATTTTAACAGCCTCTCTCTTGATTTAGGTGTTGCAGGCTGGCTAAGAATATTCCTTGACACTTGAAAGGGACCTTTATTGTTTTCTTAATTTGTGAAGAATTGCTTTTTTTTTTTCCTCTCTCCAAACTTTTCTTTGTAGGGTCAGACTGGAGCCATGTTATTGTTGTTAAATTTAGATCTGAGACTATATTAAGTCCTCTGGCAGTCTGCCCTAGCGCTTTCACTTCTTAAAACAGGAAGGCAGGCCTTGGCCTACTTGCGCTCATGTACTTAAAACGGGTGAGAAGACGACTTTTTACACGGCTGAGAAATAAATATAAAACTGCACGGTGTACATAAAACAACTGTTCTGCTGGAGCCAACGGAGAATTTCAAAGGTATAAGCTCCTAAGCCTCATAGTTCTTCAACAGGAATTAGGCACATAAGTGCCTTTTTGGAAACTCTGTCCCCAAAATAATTCTGTCACATGAAAAAGTCTTGTGTTATGTGCCGTGCAGAGGGAGAGCTGATTCAGCAGCGTAGAGTGATCACAGCAAGCTTTGAAAGGCAGTAGGTATGTAATAGAGCAAGCATCGTAAAGGTTTGAGTGATTGATGAGGTATAGCGTGTTTACCAGGGATAGCGGCGCCTTCCCGAGGTGCTGCATGCATTTGGTGTAAGAGTTCTCTTTCAAAGCAATGTGGAGGGTCTCGTTAAAAAGGTGGCCACCATGACAAATAAGTGAAATAATTCCAACCGATTTTTTAAAAAAATGTCCGAAGTGCAGAAAAGTCAGCATTTGGGGAAGGAAGGAATTGCCTTGTGCAGTCAAAACCCCTGAAGTTCTGTCTCTGACTTTGCTAGTGACTTATTGTGTGACTTGGAAAAATTATTCAGGATTTGTCTCTGCTCATCTGATTGTGATATTTGACACCCAGATCTGAACAGCAGTATAAGTCTACCCTTTTATCTGAACATTCAGATAGAAATACCATGCTCATGGTGCTGTTTCTGTGTTTTTCCTTGTGTGTCAGGAAGAATATCCCATAATTCTGTTTGACAAATTGCCTTAGCATTCTTTTCCTGGTCAATGTGGAGCAGCTGTGGGAAGGCATCAGAGGACTATCAGCACCTGAGTGATCTTTTCTTCATTCTCAAACCAAAGTAGATACATTCCATGATGAGTGAAAACATTGTCGAGCTTCTAAATAATTCTCTCTCAGTCAGGTAAGCTAGTCCAGAATGAAGGCACTTCCAAACCAGAGGATGTGTTATATAAATAGTAAAATGTGTGCTATATGCAGCTGATACCTCTTTGCCCTGAGAAGAGCGTGAACTTTGGGAGTCTGTGCTCCCACTTGCATTATGTTCCTATCTGTGAGGATGAAGAGGAACCTGGCTCAGCTTCTCTTCCTCAGGACTGTGTTCCCAGGTAACATTATAACTTGCTGTGCATCCTGTTACATGAACTCTGCAGCTAACTGCCTCTCCCACTTAATTTAGGAGCCTTTGTCTTGGAGCTACCTTTCTTCATGTGGCTGAGTGGGTGGGGGATAAAAGGCAGGGAAACAGTTGGCTGAAGTAGAGAGAAGATGTTGAACTGACTTTTGGCTGCAGCAAAAACTGAAGAGAAGTGGCTTCCCTCTGATTCTCTCTTCACTGTATTTTAGGCCAGTTTAACTACAGGTATCTGTGCAGGAGTTGCAAATAATCATCAAATTAAGCAAGAGATCAGGATGAAGTCCTACCAGCGGTATTTACGTTGTACTTGAGTCCAGGGCACTCCTTAGATCTGGCATTTGTATTTTCCTTGTAGGCAGCCTTGACTCAGAATTCAGGATGCTTACAGGATTCAGGATACCACCCAGTTTGCTGGCAGACAGCATTGGAAGGTCCTTCTAGGAAGGACCCCAGGCCATCTTCTTATTGTTTACCTGTGGGCAGAAGGAATAGATAGAGGCTGGCAGGTTGAGCACTGTGTGTTTGGTGTCGAAGAAGCTATTTTTCCTTCTGGTTACTGGATTTCCTTTCACGCACCTGATGATAATAGCTCTTGCTTTCTCTGAATTCAGTTTTATTTCTAGCTTCTAGTTAATGGAATCACCAGATTGCTTAGCTGAGAAGTTGCTCAGCTCAAGATGGCATGTATTTTGAAGACATAGAAACAGAGGTAATATGGATTAAGGTTTTCTGTTGGTGCGGAGGTTAGCGGAGAATTTGTAGCTCATCTCTCCTTTTTAGGAAGAAAGCTTACAACATGTCTACTTCTGATGAGAGGTGGAAAAGGAGACTGAAGGGCAAAGGAGAAACACTAGATAGCATAAGGAGAGATTGATTGTGTAGTGGAAGCATTGATAAATCTTAAGATCCATCTCAAGTCTTGTGATATTTGGTGTCATCTTGTTTGTTTCATGTTTTTAACCAGCGTCCCAACTTCTCCATTGATTTGGTTATGCAACAATGTTGGTGTCTAAAATGTAACCTCCTACATTATTTTTGTGCATCTCAAAGAAAGTAACCTGGCTTCTAAGGTTCCCAGGATTCCTGCAGAAGGCAGTGAGGGGAGAATGCTCAACGCTTCAGAAGTAATGACTAACTCGGATTACAAAGTCTGGCTTTGCAACGTCTGGCATCTGAGTTTGAAAACCCTGCCTCTCAGCATTTAGTGTGAAAATAGATTAAAATATCTGTCCATGTTTGTAAAGAACAACTTGAAAACATAGTCGCTAAAACAAAAAATGGTGGGAAAGGGAGAAAGCATGAATACATTAATATCTTTAAATTTTCCTCTTTTATTTTAACCTCTCTCAGAATTTTTGAGCACACTTGACTCTTGCCTTTTATGAGGGACGGCACAGCCAGAGTGAAAGGCAATATTGCAGCACCTGCAGTTTCTTCTTTTATGGAACTGTGGCTGAATGCAGACAAATTGCTTGGGTGGGCTGGAGGTCTGTGCTCCCCTCTAGTTTTGACTCCTTCCTTATGCCATTTCTGTAGCTAATCCTTCCTATCAGCAGACAGCTAGGAGCCAGCAGCCCGTTGAAAAGGGAACTAGACTGAGGACAGGCTGCTGAGAGGAGTATAAAAACTGTTCCTTCGAGGACTCTATAGATTTTTAGGTTTTTTTCCCTGTCTAAAAGCATTCTTGCTCTGATATATCTGATGGGGGTGGGGGGCTCACAAACTGCGATAAAAATACCTCTGTGCTTCACCAAGGCTCTTTCTACCTTTTCATAATTCAGGAGTCTGTCAATCACAGCCAAACAAGAGAGGCTGACAAAGGAGGGTGTGTGAGGATGTATATGGGGAGGGCTAGGGGCAGGCAGAGACAGCAAATACCGCTGTCCTCCAAATTGCTGACAGTCCTAATTCTCAGGATACCCCTGTAAATGGGCAGGCAGGAGCACGCGACCCCCTTTTGTGGAAATACAAATACATTATTGAATTCATGTTAGGAGCAGGCTGGTCCCGGAAAGGTTCAGGTTCTGTCTAGAGGAGGACAGCTCTGTGGGTACCAATTCAAATGCATGGGCTGTGCACTGTATGTTCGCTGACACATTTATGTGGTGCAGAGCTGAACGGTTTGGTTTGTTATCAGAGAAGTGGTCAGCATGAGCTCCTACAGTAAATGGGAAAAACTTACTCAGATAAGGATTGTCTTCTGACTCCCTTTCTTTGAAGCTGGCTGTACAAAACTGAATTAGAACGCTCCCAAGACCTATCTCTTTAATAGTATTTCAGCTCTTCCACTTTTATGACAGATGAAACACAGGAGAAGTTCACAAGGTTGGGCAATCATTTCAGAACACCCTGAGTATTCAGTTAAGACAAGGGAGGGTAAGAGCAAGGCAAGGCTTAGTAAGAAGGCGGCAGGGACTGGAAGGTTGCTGGAATTTTTCAGTAATAATGAAACTTAGAAGAACAAAGTAGTTGAGGGCTTGGGCTGAAATGCCATTCCTTCTCTTCTAGGAAGGCTTATAGCAGGAGAGAAAGTGAAAAGATGGTATTAAAATAATATTCTTCTCTTCTCCAAAGGAAAACCTTGTAATATTGCTGAATCTGTTCGGTGGGGTTGGTTTTTTTTTTTCCTTTCAAACCAGTGCAGCATTCCTTATTTTCAAGCAATTCTTCACCCAAAAGGAAAACTTCCAGAGCTGAGAGTCTTTTCGTTGGGACCAGTCCTACTTGCTCTTATCTTCTGGGTCCTGCAGCAGGGCCAATGATAAGCCAGGGACTCAGAATTCTTTCGTTTGCACAATCTCCCTGACAAACACTTCTTTGAGCAACAAGAAAACCTGAAAGAGTATAAAAAGCTCAGGCTTTCTGGTCCTCTGAATCTCCAGATAGATTTAGGATTGTTTTATCTGAACTAACTTTGGAATTAGTTTTACTGGGGGAGGCGACTAGGTGGAAAGGCTATTTCTTTTTGTACACAGGATCTAAAGTTCCCCGGATCCATTTTCTAAGAATTTTACTCCTTTATCTTTAGTTTCTCCTGGCCCTGAATTCCCCTACTGCCTGACTGGCTGCTGCCTTCTGTCTCAGCATCGTGGGATGCTCTGGAATGACATGCAGCCTGCGTTACTGTCATTATCTTGGCCTGAAGCCTGCAAGTTTGCAAGGCAGAACAGTCAGTTATTTAGTGCCTTCCTTCCAGAGACGGAAGATGTGGAATCTATGAGCAGTTTTTTCTGCTGCCTCTTGCATACCTTTAACTTAGTGCCTTCTTGTTTATTCTCTGGCACTGGTTCTGTATTGTCTGACCAGATAGCAAACTCATCGAAGTAGTGGTTGTCTCTCCCCTTGTATACAGCTCTGAGAACAGGAACGCATCCTCAGGACAAGTTTTTGCCTCTCAGTCCCTTTGCTGTTTACCAGTCAGTGTCTTACCCATCTGACTGGGTAGTGGCATGTTGTTGCAGCATGCTGAGCAAGGTGTTGCAATTTCATGGCAATCTTAACTTTTTATTTGTACGTGATTGTGCTGGTTTCCAAATAGACTATAAATCAATTGCTTTTAGAGCCTGACCTGTGGATGTTGCCTGAACAAACAGCCTCTGACTCTGTCTGTTAGAGCACACCTGTCTCCTCAAACACAGAGGTTTGCTTTCTGTGGAGCCCAAGTCTCTTATCCGCGTCCCTTCCCTGGAAGAGGCAGGTGTCTCCTGGCTGCGAAGGCCTTACACACCCCTTGTCCGTCACTCTGCAGGCACCGTTGTCCGGTTATCAGTCCACTGGGTGGACTGGCTCGTTAAGCAGGCGGTGTGCTTGGGAGCAGAGGAAGGAAGGTAGAGTCAGAGATACTGAGACGCAGTTGAAAAGCCCAGATCAGTGGACAAGATGTCTGAGGCATATGATGCTTATCTGCTGGAGTGGGTGGAGGAGGAAAGGGCATCCCTTATCTCTTCTCTAGTTCCCAGCCCGCTCTGGCTGCTTAAGGAGGCTCGCTGGAGTCTTCCCACATTCCTGTATGTGCGGGTTCCTGCTAGACAGGAAACGGCTGCTGCTCCAACATCCATTACATCTCAGCTGGTAGTGTCATTTACAGTCGGGTTCCCAGAATCCCCCAGGGTTTGGGGTGGAGTGGGTAGGAGTGGGGGGACCGGAGGGGTGGAGGGGACGGCGATGCTTGTTCAGTGACCCCCGTGCGAAAATATCTCCCTGGGAAAAGAACAAAAACATTGAAACTTGCCTAATTTCTTGAGCAGTTGGTGAGCCTGGCTTGCGGTATTTAGGCACTTTAGGAAATAAAACTGACCCTTTGGAAAGATAAGGAAAGTTGCAATATGTGTAAGCCTTTATCTAGTAGACCCCTTTTAAAAAAACAAAAACAACCCAAAAAACCCAAACAAAACAAAACAAAAAAAACACCAAAAAACTGGTCTGCAACCTTATCAACAGTAGCTTGTTAGCAGGTAGCACAAAACTTATTAGGGTTGTCCCTGATTAGCAGGACTCTGCTGGGAGACTTGATCAAGAAAAAGCCACAAGAATTGGTTTAGTGTGGGCAGATTCAGGGGGATGTCACCTTCCACTCCAAGTTAACGCTTGTTGATGAAGGCTAGCGCTGCCAGCTAACATGAGAGAGAAGCGGTCACCCAACTGCATAGCCCCATATCCAGTTCTCTGCAGCAGAACCAGGTTGGTGTCCCAGCACAGTGATCGTGGGGGCAGTGCACCAGACAGCCCCAGATCTTCCAGAAAGTGTGATTTCTGTGCTCCTGGTTAGCAGTGGTTGCTAAAGCAAACATGGCCTGTGTTGCAAAGATCAAGACGCTTTCTGACCAGACTGAGCAAGTTCTGTTTCCTAAATTCTGGTTCCCGTTTCTGTTTGATCTGTATACAAAGGCATTCTTACTCCCTGCAGGGAACTAATGTGTATTTGTGACGATGTTGTGCATTATTAAACAGCAGCTGCTGCTATTTCTGCCCCAAATTCTCTGCTGTTCTTTAGCAGAGTGTAAAAATTCTCTTTTGCTTTCATTAAATAGTACAAAAAGGTAATTACTATTCAACATTGTAGAATGAGGCTGACCACTCCAGTATTATTTTATGTCTCCAAGGAACCTGGTAATACAGCATTTATAGGTGAGATTTCTACTCGTGCAAATGCTCTTGTGCATTCATTTGGTTACAAGTGCAGTAAGGCACAGAATCAATGAAAACAGAGATACCAGTGCCACTTAAAGTGAGGTATCCCATGAGCCGCAAACATGGCTTGTAGTCTTTTAGGTCTGACATTCAGGCATGTTGAAAACTGAAACTCCTGATAGTGAATGTGGTGGTAATATTGTAAGAATGTTTTGTAAATTAAGATGTATGTTTCATGATTTGTTTAGGTCAGTAGAGTATTTGCTGCTGAAGATAATATTAATGGCGTGCTAAGATGATAATTGTTCAGTGTTTTGATTTAGGCAGCCTCTTGAAAAATGTTGGTATTTATCACATTTGCCTGGTTAACTGGATAAAAATAGACTACTTCTTTCTTCACCCCCGAAAGTTCTTGAACCTCTTTCTCCCAACCATGCTCCATTTAAAACGCTGTTCTTTAAAGTATAGTACATATTATTTCTGAATAACTGTTGCAGGTACTCAGAGTAAGTTTCACCTTTCACATGTCAAACATTCGTCATTTGCACTGTGATTATTAGAAAAGAAAAATCTTCAAAGGGTCTAGAAGACTCTCAAGAACTGAGATTCTTCAAACTTTGTGTCATAGTCTTGTCTTTTTGCATCAATATAATTTTATTTAAGTCAGTAGGGTTACTAATTCTTTATTTTGCTGATGATAAAAATAGTACTGACTATGTACTAATATGAACCTATTGCATGTACAAAACTGAGTTGGAAACCTCTGGGGTTATTCATTGTATTGTCCACTACTGCTCAGCCATTCTGCATGTCTTTTGGTTTGCGTGTGTTCAGTCTGAGTTGGCAGAGTCAGGAAGTGATAACTTGTGTTTTGAGATCATTATCACGTATTTTAAATTTAGTTTCTCTTGAATCAATTCTGGAGATGAAGACCCTTCCACAGCTTGTACAGTGCTAGCTTCTGCCCGTTGCAACCCAAACCTGTTTTAAGTTGACCTAATGTCACCCCAATATTAGTGCACAGGTTTCCCATCTTTACAGCTACAACCCCACTGTGAGGTATTTAACCTTGGGTGAACAGAGGTAGCAAGCTGTTCAGCACGGTGTAGTACTTGGACAGGGTATCTATCTCAGCTGGTAGCCTTCAACAAATCTTATGCTTCTGTTCCTCTTTTTCCATCTGTGTCCTTTGCACCTCACTGCGGGCTTGTGTAACACCCAGTACAGTAAGTTTTGACATCAGCTGAAGGTTCAAGGTGCTAGTGATATATAAATCAATACTGACAGTAATTTCCTCAAAATTGAATCTGTTACAGAAAAAGGGTGTTGTCTGTAGGCTGAGAGTTACTGTGGTGGTGACTCTGCTGTGAAGAGACTTCTGTTAACTGCTAGGAAATACATCTTCTTCCCCTGTCCCTAGAGATGCTGCCTTTAGGATTCTGCCTCTTAGAAAAAAAGAACTGGGAGTCTGTGAGCAGGGAGGATCCCAGCAAATTTTCCTAAATGGAGCTTTGCTCAGTTGACTGGAGGGTTGCAGTATCAACGCTGTCATTTGCAACAAGTTGTGATCAGTGGCCTGCAGATGGAAAACAGCCAGCAGCTGTAATATCAAGTGTCATCTGTCTCCCACTGCAGATGATGCAGGGTAAAACCATGTTTAAACACATAACTATGTGGATTTAAAACTATATTCTTCCAGCCGGTGTGTACTGTATTCTTCTGTTAGGCTCTCCAGTAACGCAGGAGAGCTCTAGTGAGCAGGCCAAATGGAATTAATTGGTTTGGTAAGCGCAAAAATGTATTCTTTGAACAGATCCACTTTCCCTTTCAAGTTTCATTGCAATTTTATTCTTCAGACAGATTAAATCCTTTACCAGGTCCTAAGCAAAGAGTTCCATGGTGTATCTCTGCAGATATGGTGCAATGCCAGATGCTATGGACTTTTTTTTTTCTTGTGAGTTTTAATCCATTAGGATGGGCTATTTCAAATTGTTTTCTCTATCTATTTTAATGGGTTGCTGGTTACTTTGACCCAGTCTTTGAAATCAATTCCACATTCTGATACGAATTTCAGTTGAGTTTTGCTAGACCTTTTTACCACGGGGTTTATTATACTTGCAGATGTGTTGCATCTTCACTTACTTCTCAGCCTGCTTGAAACCCATGTGAATGGAATCAGAGGTTATCTGCTTATTTGCCCTGAGTTCTCCTGAGTAAAATCTCAGAGTATCCTGGGTCTTAAGTTCAATTAATCATTTGTAATGGCTATATCTGTGTGCAGGGAACACTTACGGCTTACGCTTTTTTTCCCCCTTCTTTTTTCTTTTTTTTTTTTAAAGAAAGCACTAAAATCCATTCTGAAATGTGGTTGAACTTCTAAACTGGTCTTTCTTATGCACAAATTTAGGATCCTGTTGGAAAGTATTTGGGTAATCATGGTGCTAGAAGGTCTTACACGCAAAACATCAGTAATGTGAAGAAGGTCAAATAAATCCAGAACCTGAACCGCTTTTGGAACTCTAGCTCTGTTATGAAAGTTTCATTTTAGTTGCCATTGAATACTAAAAATTGCAAACAAAAGCTATGGAGGGGGACATGAAATGCAAATCCTGTGAACTGAAATTTTGTGATTGGATTCCTGGTTCTGTCTGTGTCGGGGAAAATCTTGAATAGGTATATGAGGGAGACTGGCAACTATGTATTGTTCATCCTGCACGTGGATATAATTAACGTATTGCACTTTTGCCCTCCCTCTGACCTTGGTGAGTTTCCAGTTATGGAATCGCCTGTCTATTGTCTGACATTGTCTTACATCTTCAAATACGTTCTTCCTTCCTGTGATAAGGAGAAAACTACTGAGGCCGAGTGTATGGCTCCTCCTGTGCTATTTAGCATCTTGGTCTTCGTGGAAATTCCAAAATGACATAGAATTCATTTTCCAGGCCATCTTTTTCCTACCTTAGTTCTTCGATATATTTAAATTGTTGACCTCTCTCACGTCTACCTTCTATCACATCCACTACTTGATTCATACCTTTGTCAGAACATGATTTGGCCAGAGTCACACTTCTCTTAATGTTGAGTAATCCTGGATTCTGGTCTTCATGAAAGTTAAAGGATTCAAAAGCTCTTCAAAAAGAGGTTGCACATGAACAATTCCAGTATGTGCAGCTGTCAGCTGTCCAGTTCATGCATGTGTTTCAACAGAGAGAGCTCTTTTGAAGAGCATCTTTTCCACTCTCTTTTGTGCATATGTGCTTGCTTTCTTCAGAGAGAAGTGGAGGGAGCTGCCGAGGGGGTGATGGCAAAGAGGTGGGAGTATAAATGAAGAACCAAAGCCTATGTTCATTTATGTCTATGTTATTGAGTTAATATTGTTACCTGGATATTACAGACTGCAATATCCTGCAATTGCAGTGCCTGCCATCAGAGTATTGAAAGTACCAGACTGGTTGAAAAAAAATTCGATCAAAATCGCCCTCACAGGAAAATTAATTTCATTTGAAATGAACATTTTTCTAGATGGCATCTTCTTCCTTCAAAAAGGAATCAACTTTTCTGTTGAAAAGCAACTTTTAAAGCTTTGAGTAAAATCTTCAGGCTTTCAGCTTGGGGTTTCCCACTACCCAGTTAAATACGTTGTATAGCTTTTGCATGTGTGTGTTATTTTTGCAACTCTCTCTACAAGAAAATGCATCTCTTCTTCTGGATTGTAAATTTACACTGGATTCTACCTATAGCACATTAAGTTTTTTGAAATACAGTTTGACCAGTTGTTCTGACTCTATGTCTGTATTCATGCTCCTGATAATTATTTTTCCTGTGACATATATGCAGGGTACTGCACCATACTGTGTATCACGAACCTTCCCGCGTTTGCGAAGCAGCAGTCAGCTGAGGATGGGTTGGCACAAAAGGCAGCATTCAACAGGTAGTTTCATGAGCACTTGAATTAATGGCTCTGCTGCATAGATTCTCCAATGAGGGTGAGTTGTGCTGTAGTCTTTCCAAGTGAGGCAATAGTACGAGCTCCCTTTTCTTCTCTTGCTGCTTGTTTGCATGAAATTTAGAGGAACTGAGTGTTTTGGGAGTCCTGTACTTCTCTGTTCAAATAGGCATTGAATTGGCACAATGGTTTGAGAATTGTTGTTGCAGAGGGGAATAGAGTCACATGCCTGGGATGAAAGTAATTAATACTGTATTTTAGATTGAACTGAATGAATGGATTGCCTAAATGCCTTTGCTGAACCGCTCATTTGTCACTCCTAAGGCTTTTTAATTTTAGAGACCCAACATTTCATTGTAATTGACAAAGGTTCAGTGACGGACTCCAAACCAGAAGCAAAGCATTCAAAACAGTGAAAAAGCAGGACTCTCTGGAGGTCATTCATATATCAGAGGGTCTGGATATCACTCATCTGGAAAGAATACAAAATTTGCCATAAGTTTCTTTTGTAAAATGTTTGTAATGATATATCACAGATATTTAAATATTGGAAAATTGGCCACTTTCCACAGTATTTAAAATAGATTATGTTGTACCATGTAAGCTGAACTGTAAGGAAACCAGCCAATTTTCTAAATTATTTTAAAAATCTTCAGTGCATTATGATATACACATACCATAGTATGTCTAATAAATAGATATTTATGCAATATGGTTATGGGAAATATATGCCCCTAAATGTGTGCATGCATTATATATGTATATATAAATGGAACATATATTGGTTTTCCTTTCGAGTTCCTTTATTTATTCATTTAACACACAGATAAGCCTCCAAATGCATGCCAGAAATGCAAGGTTGTTTAGCCCTTAATGATTATGTTAATAATCTAAATAAAAAACCCTGAATTTTAAAATCAAAAGTCATTGCTGATGTGGTCTCGTAGCAGCAGAGCTCTACTTGTGCATGCACTGGGGCATGGGGATTGCTTGTCACTTCCCAACTTTCTTTAGTATGGTTTCTGGAGCTATAGTAAGTAGAATATCTTGTCTGCTCATCTGGACTAGTCTTCAGGCTTTTGGAGACCCTTCTGTGAAAAAAGCATTTATGTTGTGTCTCCAAGTTGTGTTTTCCTTTTGTGCCTCTGCCCTGCCTGCCAGCGCTCAAGTTATATGTGCTGTAAGGATACTCAAATGAATTTCTGAACAACTCTAGTAAACTAGTACAGTCCACTGTTCAGACAGAAAGGTCTGAGCAAAGGCAGATCTAGCCAAGGTGGTATTGGGGTAAAGGAGAGACTTCGCATCTGCTTACTGCTTCTCCGAAACAAACTGGTGTAACTCGGGAGGAAAAGTAGACAGGCTGATCCGATCCTACTACCGTATTGGCTTGTGTTAACTAAATTATTTTTAATTTAAGCTGTTATAAGGGAGATTAGAGTTAGCCTTTAACTTGGTGGATATAGATTTTTCACGCTCGTGGCTTATGTAGCACCCCATTGTATTTATTGTGCAAACGTCTCAAAGTTTTTGAGTTTTATTGAACCACTGTGGGGAAAAAAATTGATTCAGTATAAACCTAAAAGAAGTGGGCGGACAAATTTCCAAGTTGTAATATCCACTCTTGCTCCATCTTGGCTTTCTATGCAAGCAGATGTATACTGGAAGGATGGGAGTGAAGATGGGAGACTTGGGAGGTATTCTACACTCATTGAAAAGCAGTGGTGAGCATGAGTGTCAGTGTGGACACGTGGGCATGTGTGAGAGTGAATGGCCATTATGGGCCTCTTGTCACTCTGATGTGTAAAGGGTCTTCTGTTAAACTTCAAGGGGAGTTCCAGACATTGATCGAGGACAGTATGTGTCCTTAAATTCCCCTTCTGACCTGTTCCTCTTGACTCCTTAATCCACAGTAATTTAAATTTATGTCTTGGGCCTTCAGGAATGATTTTCTGCCCCTCTTCTTAGGGCATCTCTTGCAGTCTGCCATGTGAAATGTCCCTGCTTGGTTTCATTTGGTGGAACCTTCCTTTTCCTGTTTTCTTTCCCCCCCTGGCCCTCTCTCTCTGGTAAAAGTAACCTGCCCCAGCAGCACAGGCTGCAGCACGTTTTTACATGTCTGCTGTTTTCTTCCTTTCTGGAAGAAGCCAGCAAGCTGCACTTCTGTGGCATTGCTCCGGTAGCATGTTGGCAGGCACATGAAGCAGATTCTTCAGTCACCCTTAACGCCAACAATGAGATTTATTATCTCCATTGCTCTTAGGGAAATTAGCCTAGGGAATTAATTTATGATGTTTTGAAATGCTGTTGTCTTATCGAGTGATTGCTTGCTTACACCCAAACTCCCTCTTACCTTTGGTCACAGGGATTGCGTGTTTAATGTGTGCTTTAACGGGGGCAATTAAAAGGGCACAAGTGAAACACAGTCACACTCTGGGCCGTTTATGGCATTTGATCCTTGTACAGCAGGAATGACCCCCTCCGGCTCACCTTCTCTCTCAACATTGTATCTGGGAAGAGAGATAAATTCACAGTTAATAAAGATAAGACTGGAAAACTCCCTTTGTGAACTTGTGAATAGCCCACAAGTTGCAGTTCAGTTTCCAACAGCAGGATGCAGCAGTATCTCGTAATGGACCAAAAGGAACCACTGTTGAGGGACCAGGAATTGGAGAGTCTGAATACCTGGGTTTAACTGTACTGGACAGAAAGATTTAAAGGGTTAAAGTCCTCTGCATTAGCATACTATTGATAAAGTCCTTTCATTTGCCATGATACATACTGCAACCTTTTTGTGATTCTTCAGCATTTCTGTATGTAATGGTGCTCTTGGCAGGGAAAACTATTGTGGGTACATTGCTTATCCAAGCATCCAAGATGGTGTTCAAGATGGAGTGGTGACTCTTGCCCTTCTGTCTCCTACATTATTCATATTTGTATTATCATTAATTAATGATTTATGGAACCCATTTTGCAAACCACAAACCCATTTACGGCAGTATAAAGCAGTGTGTATGTAAAACATGCACACACATACATACACACACAGGTGCTTACCCTGTGCAGAAGGGCAGTCACATTTGAGATGGAAACTGGCATTAGTTACAAAAATGTACAAAAACTATTTATACAGAAAGCAGAGTCTCCTCTATCCCAAGGAGTCAGAGAAGGATCACGAATAAGTAGAATGTAATTATTCTGAATTGTATTTAAACATCAGCTTTCTCTTGCAGAAGCGCTACAGTGCCTGTTACATAGTTTTGACTCAGACTCTTTACTGAGCAAAATGGCATAACATCAAGTGGATATTCTCCCTGCAGGGAGTTTCGTCTCCAGTACCTGGCCAGGATGTTGAGAGGGTTATTTCATCATGGCAATGGAGATATATGTGCAAGATACAGTGCTTTTCTAATATGAAATTAGACACCCACAGTTAAACAGCTATCTTGGGGTTTTGTATCAAACCACACATCTAGAGGTCCCCAAAGGGCTTGTTTTCCCATCGTTTCTGCACCGTATGCAATACCTTTCACAGTGTTTCTCTCCTTTCATCCCAACTTACACTTACAGTTCTTTTTCTTGGAAAAGTGCTTCAGGAGCTCTTCCTGAACTTCCTTTTTCTTTTAATCATAACTCATAGCTGATTGGATATGTTTAATATGGCAGTCTATCTTTTTAAGGTTTTTATGTATTACCTATGACTGTCACATGATAGCATTAAACAAAGTTAAATTAAAAATCCAGCTGATGCTAGAAAACCTGTGGTGTGAGAGACTCTGAAGGGGTGATTATGGTCACTTGTTCTTCATCCGAACAGGTTGTATCCCTTTCATTTTAGAGTGGACAAAATGTACTGGTCAGTCTTTTCACCATAAACATAAACAGGAGCTCTGAGGTCTTCATGTATCGGGGTATAGTGATAAACATCCTTGCCTCTATTTAAATCTACATCTTCCTCTTTGAATCAGATAGCGTAGTGACAATTGTGTGGGGGTTTTTTGTTTGTTTATTTTTATTTTGTGGCATGGAGCACTCATACTAGGGTGTCTTATGATGGAATATCTCAATCACTGGCATATCACATGCAGGTTACATCAGAGCAGCTGAAAGCTCTCTCTGTAGTTATGCCACACAGGTTTACCTCCATGCCCATAAAACCACATCCACCAGGGACCTCATCAATGCAAATACACTCAAGAGCAGCTAATGAGGATTTTAATTTAGCTTTAAATGCCTTTGGTGCTGGGTAGGCCTTTACGGCACCAGGCGGGGAAATCTCCGAAGCTCTGGCGGCTTTCACCATAAATGTCACTGCACCATATTTATTATTTGTTTTAGCTGCATTTCTAATGACCAAAAAGCTCATTTCTCAGATTACACCAATGCTGTGTGTTACTTACCAGCACCTTGGCTTGTTTAAAATACAGTGCAAAATGCAGGAGTTGGCCAGGAGTAATTTTCCCTTATGGGACTAAATGTGAGAGTAGAGGAGAACTGACAAGCATCTTCAGAAAGATTGTGAGGGAGACCCTAGGAAGGTCCTGACTTTACTGGATGACAGGATTTTACGGAGGTGTGGGCTGAGGTGTAACAGATAACTGTGATCATCTATCAGTGTGGATCCTTTGGAGGACTTTCCCAGGATTACTTGATAAAGAACGTTTTGCTGTATGTAGCTGAGCCAGACTTCTAAGATTAAGGTTTGTCTTGCCAATGTTTTATAACTGCCCAGACATTTGCAGGCAACGATTACTTATTAATGTCGCTGTTATATTGAGTGTCACCTTTCGTTCTAATTCCCTCAATCCTAAGTGAGTCATTATATACTTCAGAGCTGACTTCAGCCTTTCTCGAAGCTTGTGTTTGCCAGACCCTATCAATGGGAGATTTATTGCCCTGAGGTGGTATTTTCCAGCCTTGGTCCAGAACTGGTCTCTTTTACGACAGGGTGAGGGCAGACTTTTCATAGGCTCACAGTATTGGTGCCTGTTTGAGGTTTGAGGCAGCTGTCTTAGGGTGTTACGTGCTCCCATTACGAGGTAGTTCTGCTGCTTCTCCTCTTCTTCTTTTCTTTTTTTCTTTTCTTTTCTTTTTTGTTTTTCTTTTCTCCCCCACTTCCCCCTTCTCCCACACCCTTTCTAGTGTCCCCTTTGCACCATCTTTTCTGGCTGATCTCCTACCCTTGGAGTACCCAGAAATTCCAACTTTTCTTCACCTTTTCTCCACCTTTTCTCCATCTGCAATTCTCTCCTTCCTCAACCTCTGTCTCTTGACCATTTTCCACAGTCCCAAGTTTCTGTAACCCAGTTGGTCCTGTGTGGAAAAATTATATCTAGTCATGTGCTGGGAGCTAGCAAAAAGTAATCTCAAAGTCATCACCAGGCTATGATTTAAGTCTGCAGTATCTTCTATGTGATATATAACTTCTTTAAAGCAGAGGGAGAAAAACAAGATACCCAAAGCCCTTTTATCCAGACATTGAGATACTGTACCATCCCATGTCAGCGCTAAGCCAGCAGTAGTGGGGCACGGTGTGTTGAGCAGTGATTCAGTATGCCTTCATGTCTCAGGTGCTTTGTGAAGCAAAGGGGCCTGATGAATTGCTGGGATAATAGTTCTTTGCTATATTTCCCCAACTAGTTTGGGATTTGTAGTGCAAGCTTCTAGGAGTTTGTTTGCACAGCTGGAAACCTGCATTAGCCAACGTGATTCCTCCATTTATAATGTTCTACTGACTGACATGTTTGGTAGCCTTGGTGAGGTGCCTCTCGGATCTTAGACCAGTGCCTGGCCATTGCTGTCAAAAACGCACCGTCCCTGCAGTTCTGTGGACAGCCTCAGCAGAGGCCAAGGATTAGGCTGTTCCTTTGAATAAGCTTTATGTGC
>NC_134329.1:2868374-2939961 GCF_964195595.1 Calonectris borealis
AGTTAGTGGCAGAGCTGGAAGCAGAATTGTGTTCTCTGATCTTGGGAGAATATATTTAAAGATTTAAGGACATCAGATGACTGAATTCTCTGTTTCTTTGAAAACCTTTTCTTGAAAGAGTCACCTCTTTTCAATTAGAACACCAGATAGCATAAATTTTTAATGCTAATTAAGGATGTCACTTTTTTACATTTTTAAGGACCATCTTTTAATATTGTCAATTGATGTATGTTCAGAGTTAAGTTTACTAAGAAGATTGAAAGAAAGAAGGAATTGTCCTTAGAAAAGAATGAAGGAAGAATCTTCTAGTAGTAATGAGGTGAGAGGTGCTCAGACTATGGGACCATGTTGGTGTGATCCAAAATGGAAATGCAAAACCTTCTTGTGAAATCTGGGAAAGTTTGACTCTAGTTCTGATCAGTGTGAGGTAGATCCAGGTTTATTACCCAGAGTATTTCTTCATCCCAGGAATACTACTATGTGACAATACTGTAAAAGATGGAAATGACAGATGATTCAAAAGGAAACAAAATGCTTAACTCGGAAATAAATTGCCCTTCCCTTTGTCATAGGAAGTGCTTTACTAAAATGGTGCTTCTAAATCTACTTTCCGATTTCTCTATAGATCTAGATAATCTTTGTTCTCAGGTATTCTGAATAGGTCTGACTACTGAGTTCTGACAGCCTTCAGTAACTAGAAATGAATCATAGAATCATAGAATCATAGAATCATACAGGTTGGAAAAGACCTCTAAGATCATCGTGTCCAACCGTCAACCCAACACCACCATGCCCACTACACCATGTCCCTAAGGGCCTCATCTAAACGTCTTTTAAATACCTCCAGGGATGGTGACTCCACCACTTCCCTGGGCAGCCTGTTCCAAGGCCTGACCACTCTTTCAGTAAAAAAATTTTTCCTAATGTTCAATCTAAACCTCCCTTGGCACAACTTGAGGCCATTTCCTCTTGTCCTATCGCTAGTTACTTGGGAGAAGAGACCAACACCCACCTCGCTACACCCTCCTTTCAGGTAGTTGTAGAGTGCGATGAGGTCTCCCCTCAGCCTCCTCTTCTCCAGGCTAAACAACCCCAGTTCCCTCAGCCGCTCCTCATAAGACTTGTGCTCCAGGCCCTTCACCAGCTTCGTTGCCCTCCTCTGGACGCGCTCCAGCACCTCCATGTCCTTCTTGTAGTGAGGGGCCCAAAACTGAACACAGTATTCGAGGTGCGGCCTCACCAGTGCCGAGTACAGGGGCACGATCACCTCCCTATTCCTGCTGGCCACACTATTTCTGATACAGGCCAGGATGCCGTTGGCCTTCTTGGCCACCTGAGCACACTGCCGGCTCATGTTCAGCCGGCTGTCAACCAGTACCCCCAGGTCCTTTTCCTCTGGGCAGCTTTCCAGCCACTCTTCCCCAAATGCTCCATTAGCTAATTGCTCAGTGACAGTGACCTTTCTGAGTAAGTCTACATGACAGCCACATAAATGCCACCTTAGCACTTCCTGATTAACTTTATAAGCCATTTGCTGTATAACTTCAGTCCTCAAAAAACAGCACCTTTGGCTTCATGTGACTTTGTGTGTCACAGCTGGTCCACTAGACAGGCTTTGCTTGTTTAGAGTCAACAGGTAATGTCAGCCTCCTTTACAGGAAATACTTGAGGAATTTCTTCAGGAAACCCAATCAACACTACATTGATCACTGCTTCTTGTGATGTAAGGAACAATGGAGTAGACTGTTATATATGTAGATGTGAGATAAAAAAGTGATGAGCGGAAGAGGAAATACAAGATGGACTGAATGGTGTTGCTTTGCTGGCTTGGTGTTGGCTCAGAAGCAGGGTGGCCTAAGGTAGGAGTACGGAGGTGGCTGGCAGTATGTGAACTGTGCTTCTCCCTCTGTTGCAAGTATGTCCAAGTCTCAGTGTTTTTGACCACGAAGTGTAGAGGCAGGCATTGCAATGGAAGGCCTCTCACTGGCTGCAGACCTACAGGTTCCAATATTCACCCTTATTATTCGTGCATCTATGTGATTTGGGCTCATAAGAATTTCCCATATTGGGTTACTCCTAGGGCCCATCTAGCCTAGTATCTAATAATGGATCTCTCGGGAGAGAATATAATAAAACAGGACAATTATAACTGATCCATCCCAGCTTCCTGAAGCCGGTAGCCAAGGTATCAGAAGAGTTTTAAGTCCTGTGCTGAAATGCACATACCAATGGCCTAAGTAGTGCAAAAGAAACTTAATAAAACTAGGCCTTGTAGAGAGGGTAGTTGGTGCTCCAAATCTTCTAAGAGTTTTCCCTCTTCTTTAAGCCATTGTGTTTCCCTTTTAACAGCATCTAGAATAAACCCCCTGCTATTTTTTAATTTTCTTACTATTTTTAGTTTTGCGATGCCTGGGACTCTACTTGAGTATATAGCCAGCTGATTTATGCCTAGGCCAAATATGTAAGCTGTGGGATAACAGATCTCCAAGGTTTGATACCCTTCCCTCCTGTAGTTTAGTTAAAGACATGAGGCAATGTTGTGGAGTCATGATTTAACCCACCAGCTCTGGGTGGGAGTTCAAGCACCATCTAGTGCCTGAGCCCTTTGCTTCTGATCTGAAGATAACTAGGAAGTTAGATAACTGGAGCCAATCTGGATAGAGATCAAAACTATGGCTTATGCGGGTGTGGCCCATAAACTTTTATGATAGCCTTAGATACTACTTAGAGGTTTATGGCTATCTTGTCTTGGATCTTCAAGGATCTGTCTTTAGTAGGGGGAGACACAGTTACAAGTGGTTGTGTTGCAAAAGTCCTTAATAATCCCAGGTTTATGCAGAGGATTTATGCTGGCTGTGGGCTTTGCTTTTGTATCTGTGGAGGTTTCGGTAGAGGCATGCTGACGCTCTTAGAAGTAGAAAAATCCTCTCTGTTTCTGCTGTCGCACCATGCTAGTTATCACATGGGTTGTGCTGTCCTGTTCATTGCTTACAACCCCAAAACATTCATCTTTCAGGTGACAAAGCTCAAGAAAGAATTAGGCATGCAGCGTGCAAAGCCTAATAAAAGTTTAGCTTCAGCAAGCATTGAATCAGAATGAACTTAGAGTGGGGAAAAGAGAAGCTCAATAAGACTTTTTGTTGAGGGAAAAAAGAGGACACTTTAACTGAGCAATTTTCCTGTTGTTTCTCTTTTGATACCTTCCACTTATGCTGTTTTTTAGGACCCCTCTCTAGTCCAGTCTTGTTCAAGCTCCTGCAAAGAGCAGGAGTTTTGTCTGCCCAGTGTAAAGCATGGTTTAAGTCCTGACAACCAGATTTTTAAGACTGCTTAATTAGATGTTTCCTTCTCACCCTAGGGCAAAGTAAGTTTCTGGTGCCATAGTAAAGACTGGTTGGGAGTAAATGTCATCCCAGTGACAAGGGAAGTATTGTGATCATACTGTTTTCTTTCTGGTTTTTGCATGTGTCTTATGTCGGGCATTTGCATAAAATAGAGGTTGCATCAATAGATTGTCTGTGCCTGTGTTTCCTTACGTGGTTGTGCAGTGTTGCCCCACACTCGCCCCTCAGAGTTGTTTTAAATTTGGTGATGGTTGATTTGTGGTGAAATGTATAATGGTATAACCAAAACCAATGTAGGCTCCGGGATGTAAGCCTTGTGCTGTTTCCTCTCAAGTTAGTAATAATAATCCTGGTGACTGGTTGGAAAAAAGTGTGCAACTCTTCTACCACTCCAGAGCCTTTTCCTTCTAGCAAAATTTCTGCAGACTTCAGTGCAGAAAAGTTGTGAGCTCTATCTCTTTGCCCTTTTTTTTCCTCATGGGTTCTTTCTCTTTTACTTCCTATGCCTTATTTGTTCCACTGTTCAGAATCAGAAGTAGTTCTGGTAGTAAAACATACTGGTGGATGTATGGGCTATTCTTGCAGTTCTTGTTCCTTTGACGATTCTTTGAATCCATTATGTCTTTGTCTGAGCCTGAAGAGATGTGAAGAGACAAGTAATACAACAGATAAATATTTTAGCACACCACTTTGAGCACTTGAGACCAGTCTTTTAATGTTCTCAATATTGTTATGTCATTTTCACCTAGATAATGCAGTGTTTTCAGTGCTCAAAAGGATCTGAACTCTATAATATCAACTCAGATTTTGGATGATGAACACTTGAATCTCTGTCCCTGAGCTTGTTTGAAAGTCTGGTCCTGGTGTCTGGCCTTGCTGTGCTGCTGCCTGGGTTTCAGATGCTGCTGAAAGAAATGAAAATGAATGTTACTGTGTTGCCCCGAGGAAGTTGTTCTGCCTTGCATCAGAGAGCCAGATGGCCCAAGGTTTTGGTCACAGCTTATGAAGCCTTACACTTGATTGATTTTTTTGATAGGATACAGTGCAGTGTGGGTCTCCCATTCTGCTGCAGCCTTTGCCGCAAAAACGTAAATCTCAGTCCCTCAGTTCTGTTGAAACAGTGGTGCTTAATGTATCACTGGACTTCACCCATAATTTTCAGATTCACACTCATTGTCCAAGACGTTGTAAGAACATGCAGCCTCTCCAGATAATGCAGTTCTTGGGGTAGGATGGACCTGCAGCAACGATGTAATATTAGTGATGGCCTTAAGAAAAGTGTGGTTCTATCATACTGTCAGAGCTAAATGATGTACTCTAGCAGAATGACAATAGAGATCTGGCTTACCTGAGCCTGATCTTCGGCTAGTATAAAGATGTTACAGCTTAATTTTACTGCTGACGTGCCTTGGCTGAAGATTTTATCAGACATTTAGTGGTGATACTCCTGGACTTCTACAATGTGCTAAAACATTTTCGTAGGATTTAATATGGATGAAATGAGTAAGCTTTTCAGTTGAAAGTTAATAGGTAAGTATGTAAATGACCTAGAGAAATAAATGGGCAGTGTTCTTCCCTCTAGACTTTTAAAAATCCCTCTGTAGAATAATTTAACAAGAACATAAATAAGGTATAAATGACAGGAACATGAATCCATACTATAGTTTTTGAACTTGACAAGTTTATGCTTTGCTCTGTTTTCTATATGTCTTTTCTGCTACTGTACTTAGCAATACTAATTTGAATAGCACAATGATCCTGTGGCCATTATTTTCACTGTTCTTAAGTTGCAGCTGTTAGTGCTGAGCTGACAAAGGGATCCATACATTTAGAGTCTATACTTACCTTTGAAAAGCTCTCTGTGAATTGCAGCTGTCAGCTGTCTACACAAACTTTGGATAAGTATGGGCAGATGTCTCTTCATTATCTTAAAACACACTACAAAATTATTACAATAGCAACTAGAAGTCATAACTAAGATAAAGTCCCTGTTATGCGTACCCAGAATGAGTGACGGTCTCAAAAATGCAAAAATCACATTTTAAAAAGACAAAAGTAAGATTCTTATTGCCATTTCACAGATAGGAAGACTGAGGAACAGTCAGTTATGTGCCCGATGTCACATAGGTTGTGTGACAGAGCTGAAATTAGTCTGTATGTCCAGTTTTAAGGCCTTAATGTCATGGCTTTCTCCTGTTGCTGTGTTATTCCTTCTCAAAACTGCCAGTGTCTTACTTACCACTCCAGCTTTGCACAGGCTGTCTCGTATTTGACTCTTTCTGGCAGAATACTGTGTGCTACTTTTGAAAGCCTCCCAGGCTTGGAACTTTAGAACCACATCCCTCCTGGAGGCTGGCAGTGACAGCTATGCTGGTTCCTACTGGCACTGCTTAAGAAGTATTGCAAAGGGTTGCAAACAGGGTGTAACTGATCTGAAGTGAGGGCACGTTTGTGCGATTTGAATGGCGGGGGCCAGAAGAAAACAAAAGAAGAAAAGGGCTGGAGTTAGTATTCTCACTCAATTGTGTCTCCTACTTCCCACCTTTCTTTTTGTTCTAATGTTGGTACATTAAAGGCAGCTGCTTCTGGTCGGTATTCACTTATGAGACGTACCATACACATCAATTCATGACAGAATTTTTCCTCAGGGCAGAAAATCTTTTGTAGGAAAGGTGGAATTTTAAGGATTCTGGACTGAAAAAAGAAAGAAAGAAAGAAAGAAAAAAACCCAAAAAAATCCTACCTGAGTGACTGAGAAAGGGAAATCTGGTTAGAGAAAGCACACTCTGGGCTGGGGAGATTCTTCATGTGCTTCTGAAATCAGATTTCCTTGGAGACTGTGGCAGACAGTGTGACATTGAATTACATTTTCCTTTACATTTGTATACCAAAAATAAACCCTGCCTAAGTCATTCAGTGTCTTCTTGATGGTTTAGAAGCAGTCAGGATGACAACAGCTACTGGTCAGAATCGTCAGAATCAAGCCTCATTATCACAGCTTGCAGTACTTGACCTGGAGACCTGGCCAGGAGGAGACATTCAATAGGGTGCCAAATTCCTTTTGAATTAAGATCTTGCATATAGGATTCATGCTTCCTAGAAAGATGCTCTTCCCGCTTGTAGATATTGTCAGGGTAATACTGTTATTAAGGTAAAGCCGATGATGAGCTGCCAGTTCCCTACTCCCAAGGCCTTGAAGGGTAATAAGGGCTGCAGAGTATGTTCATTCCTTTGTGAGAGAGGGTTCAAATGAGTGAGAGGGAGTGTGGCTGTTAGTACTACAAATGTCTGAGACAGCGAGTTTTGTAGAGCCATTCTTTGAGAACAAGTTTGCAGAGAAGCTCCACTCGTGTATTTTTACACACAGAAAAATTGCTTATCTGCGGTTTTAACAATGTGGATGCGTATTTTCATGCTAAATGTGAGCTCTGAAGATTTAACAAACTTTTAAGCTGGACTACAGCTCTATGTTCCCTGCTGTTTAGTGTTGTTTAGTGGCCAAGTTCAGGGAACAGAGGAGTGCATTTTAAAAGTAAATGGCAGCAATACCCCAAGTGAGATATAAATGAAATGGGAAGTACAGTCCTTGCAGATATAGCCAAAGGTAACCTTTTGAGAAATGCGGAAGATACTTAGTTCTATATGCAAATTTGAGGTAAATGTTAAGACACAGATTTTAATAGATATTTAGATGGCTCATTCTTGCTGGATTCAATGGAAGTGAAACATCTGGAAGCTTGTGAAAACCTCCTGGACCAATAAATTCTCCTGTCCAGGCTCACTGCCCGTCATATGCTGTTGGTATCCAAAGAATGGTCGGTGCTCTGTTACTAGGACCAGCCCCTTGAGGATGCTGAGAGCTTGGGCCTCTTGTCCATGGTAGGTGCCTACTTTCCTTGCTTGCTTTCTTCCTTTCTTTCATCCGTCTGTTCACCCCATCTTGCTAACTCTGATCAAGACCTGAGAAATCATCGTGGCACATGTTTCCTTCAAACTGTTTGTCCACTTTTTTCCATTGAAATCAGATTTGTTATAAGTTTTTAGTTAAAACTATGGCTTATCCTTCAGATCTGCTCAGTCCTCTAAATCGGGAGTGAAATGTTTGAAAATACTTGCAGGAAGGCAGAACAGATAGGTGTCACAAAACTGTAGGACCTTCATATATAAATCATTTATCAAGGTCTTCAGATCTGTCCAGATGTAATCGGATCTTGTGTTTTTGAGAATCCTGAGTATTTCTGTGGGGAGATTCTTAGTTTTCTAGGCAGTCTAGATTTTCATCAGCACAAAAAGAAGCTAGAAAGAAGTTGTTTTAGAAATATTGACATAGCTAGATTTTTATCAAATCTCCATAAGAAGGAAGAGGGTTTGGCCTAAAAGCTGTATACAAAGAAGATAAATCTTGTAGTGGTGCACAGCTTATTAAAAAAAAATTAATTCTTTTTAGCCAAACATACAAGTACCTGCCTTTTTATTTGTTATGGGTTTGTTTTGGTTTGGTTTTTTTTACATCAAAAAATAAACTATAGACAGAGCATGGGAAGCAATAAATCTGGGTGTGTTATTTGTAAATGCTCTAACAAGTTCACATTGCGTAGTGGGATGAAATTCCTCTGGGAACATATATTTTTATATACATGTCAGAGGTCTAAAAATAGGTTGCTAGAATAAGCCATAGTGTTAGAAAAGAGGAAAAGGGTTTTCCAATTTGTTTTATTGTTCTGTTTTGAAATGAAGAATTGTAATCTGAATGGGAAAAAGCTTAAAAAAAAAATCACAGAAAATGAGCCAGATTAGGCTGGATCTAATGAAACTAATAAACTGTGGGACTGATCTATAAAGCAATTTCTTATGTTCTCTGGAAATGACTGGTAGTCTTTCCATTTGCTTTAGCCAGAGTTGTGTCAAACCAGCAGTCTGAGGGGCAGGTGGTGGTTGGTTTCCCACCTGTAGGCAGGAGATGATGCATTGTGGAATGGTTTGGTATCTGCTCTGCCAGCGTTACCTGGGTGGTTGTCCCTTGAAGGGTGAGGTAGGATCCAGACTTCCAGTGAGATAATGTGAATGTTTAGCACTTTCTATCACTGGCTTTCAAAGCATTTACAAAGGTAGTATAAGTGATGCTATTTCCCCAGTCTAGAGGTGGGGCCCTAAGTCTGAGAAAAATGCGGCCAGAAGTGCTGTGCTACTTTGACAGCTTGTCAAGGCCCGGTCTTCAACAGTCGGTCACCGGTGAAGTTGGAGGTCACATTCAGGTCTGTCAACCCCACTTAGGAGCCCTGGCCACAGGGTCGTGTGCCATAGTGAACTTTGTGAAATCAAAGTCTTCCTTCTTGCTTTGTTACCAGCCACGTGCAGTTCGTGTGGGATGTCCCCGATTTGTGTGTGCTGAAGTTCCTATCCCCAGGGCAGTGTCTTTGAAGCTCGGCTGCTGGGATGGGATTCGGGCAAGGGGACAGGAGTTTCTTGCACTAGTTCTAGTGTAAAACAGGAAACGGGCAGGGTGGTGCCTCCTGTCTATGCCAAACTTAGGGCAAGCGGCTCCTTTATTCACACTATTGCTAAGCTTGCCTTTGATATTTATGTTTCCTTGAGGTGGAGCAGTGTTACGAGGTTCCATTTGAAAAGAAGTATGTTTAGAGGCTGAATACATGTATCCACAGATGGATGAACATACACCTTCACTCACAGACACACAGCCCTCACTGAAGTCAGCAGAAATGGCTAGTCTTCTGTACCTCTGAAAAACTGCTCTTTATCAACTATGGATGAATGGAAGACGGATTTGAAAGAGAATGTCTGTCTTATTTATAATAGCCTAATCAGGCAGATCAAGAGAGCCTTTTTACTTGTGTTTTCTAATCAGAACATGCCACAAAGTCTGTTTGCTTATCTCTTAAACCTCTGCTGTCCAAACAGAACATATGGTATCTTGGCAATGGCAAAGGTGAATTGAAGTCCTCAAGTCCTGTCATCAGAGAAGGAGCTCAGGAAGATTTAGAAAATAATGGTGTCATTCTGCTGCAGTCCATCAACTGAAAGTGCTGGAGCCGCCCCGTGTGCTTGAAGGTGGATCTGGCTCCTCTCTTAGTGCTCTCATGCAAGCTAGAGGCTAGGAGTGTGCAGTGGCGGATGTCCATTAACTCATCATCAATAAAGTGTAAGCAAGTTACATGATAGTAGACTTTTGTAACCTCAGATATAGTAGGGAATGTTCAGATCAGAAAGAGGAAGAAAGTCACTGACTTCACTGAGGATGGACCTTGCGTTTGTTTTAGCTTGCTGTCATGGGTGGCGTCAGTTCTTTCTAATTTTGTGCTGAGAGGTCTTCTTTCTACATGTTCTGGCAACTAACCTGATTTTCAAGAAACTGGACTGGAACAGGCCAGCTTTTTTGTTAAGAAATGGAAAGAATAGATTTGTGTATATGAGCGAAGAAGAAGAGGCAAGTATTCACTTAATTACCTTTCAGTTATACACATCATATCTCTATCGTGTATAAATAGTATGAAGAGTTAAGCCTCCTTAGTCTTTCTCCTTCTTCAATTCTGCAGTGACTGAGTGATGACTGCGGTGACTCCCCTCAAACAAACACCTCTCCCCCACTCCACCCCTGCGCAGAGATTCATCTCCTTCCCTTTCTTTTTTTGCCAAGATAAACTGTGTGTGTAAATTAGATGAGCACTGAGTACATTTGGGGGGGGGGGGGAGAGACACACAAAAATAAGACCCTAATTAATAGTTTCGTAACTAAGGGAATGAGAGAAGAATAATTTGAGGAGTAACAAGAACAGCTTTTCAATCTGTTACTTGGTGTGTGTTTGTGCATGTAGTTGTACACTAAAATAATTCCAGCTGTCCTTCCTTCTTTTAATAATGGTTCATTGCTTTCCCGTTGTGGGGCCATATTTGGACAAACATTAACCAGATCAAAGCCTAATGGATAGTTACGATGGCTCAGATTCAGCAAAGCACTTAAGCACAGTGTTTCATTGTAACTTCAATGGAACATGCTTTGACTTCAGCAACATATAAGCATTGCTTCAGTGACAGGACAAATGACTGTACGACTTGGCGGGGGTGTGTGTGGTGTGCTTAAAAATCAAAGGTAAAGCTAGTTCCCATTCTAAAGAACGATAATTGAATGTTCTTTCTGCAAGGTACTGCTGTTGGACTAAGCACTCCTTTGCCTTCCTTGATCTCGGCTGTACCTATCATGCAGTGTTTTAATAGCTGGAGTACTACAGCCGGAAGAGGTTGTGGAGACCATGGGATCCCAGTCCAAGGGAAGAAGGATGGTGGAATAGCATGAAGGAAGAATGGGAATGTGCCCATTCCTGAGAACCAGGCTCTCAGACCTGATAGTCAGCGTTACAGCGAAGATCCCTCTATCCCCAGAAGCTGTCTCTGACTGTGCCTTACAGCAGGTGCTTGGAGAAACAGTTTAAGAAATAGGAAAAGTACTGAAGACTCCCCCCCAATATAAACACTCGGGTAGTAGGAGTCAGTGGCCCGGGGACTTGCTGAGCTGGACACTGCGTGTGGACTGTAACGTTTGTTTTGTGCCAGGACACAGCAAGGGATCCCCTCAGACTGAGAGGATTTAGTCCTGATGCTGGGATGATTTCATAGGAGAGAAAGTTTCACTGTTTAGCAAGACATGAGGAAAAGAGGCAGAAATTACTTTTTCTGAAATCCCCCTGTTGATCTTTTCTTCTTGATGACATAAAATCTAAGAATACAATTTTCTTGTCTCATCCAGGCCATTAAAGTATAATAAATTGTGGCAGCCTCTAGGTTTTAAGGTACTTTATTTTTAGTGGATGGGCTACACAGCCTTGGAAACACTTGGAATTCCCCCTTGTGATTATATGTGGGTTATTTATAGTAAGTCCTTATTCTGATGGCAGAGCCTACATCACAGTTTGAGAACTGCTGATTTGAAGGTGGGTGTGTAGTCTCATTTAGAAGTTTTACTCACTATGTTTGACATTTCGTGTTTCTGTGTCACTCATGACTGCTGTCATGAGTGAACAGAAGCAGTTTGTGGGCGCATTGCCACTGTTGCACAAGACAGTCTTGCTTTGCTTTAAGCACTCCCTCTGGAACTGCTTTCTGAATTGAACATCATTATCATCAGTATAATCACATGTATTGTGCCTGTGATGGGCCAAACTCTGTCCTTAGGTACAGGAGTGGAAACATGGAGAAAATGGAGACATCAGGGGAGGAGAAGGAGGGGAATTTAATTTCCTTTACCCTGACATTGATGTTGTTGTAAAGTCTCTAAAATGGCACCTTCTGGCTCAGAATTAAGCAGCCACAATGACATGTCTCAGTTTGTCCAGACTGGTTTTCTTGTCCAGTTAAGTAGGAGAGTCTTATGCCTTTAAAGCTTCCTGGCTCCCAGGAGGAAAATGCCAAACTTGTCAGAGAAAACAAACAGTGGCTTTCCTAGCCTGTGTGTGTTCCGATTAACGAATCTATTAGGCTATAAAACCTGGGACCCCCTTTCCCAGAGAAAGAGCATACATTAGGAAGCTGTTGACAGTTCCTAAGTCTGACCCCTTGCACAATGCTGGAGACCTATCAGCAGCTCTGAGGAAGGCAGCCGGGGCCTGTTTGTTCTAGGAGGTCTCGGAGAAGTATTTGATGCTCGGTAAATGCCAGATGCGCTGTTGTTTTAATCTGTAATGTGGGAGGCCAGAGGGAGAAAAAAGGAGGAGCCGCAGCACAGCTGAGTGGTTTTGTTCTTTTGGTGTAAGCACAACGTGTTTGGAGGCGTATTACCTTGGGCTTGGATATTGTTGGCTTCCACAAACTAAGCAGGGCCCAGTTTAGCAGTAAGTTCTTAGGTGGGTTTGCTATGTTGCTACAGCAAGTGACCAGAGTATTGCAATTGATGGCATTCTGTGCTTTTGGTTATAAGGGAAGCAATTGCCAGCGTTGGATTTAGCAAGTGCTGTGCAGATCTAAGCATTAACTTCCCAAGGAGATGCAAAACCACGGTTCTGACATTTGAGAATGCACAAAACCTAATTTACAAGAAAAGAAGTGTTAAGCCCTGTATTCTTGGCATGTTCCCGTGAAAGCAATTATATTCTTCTGCTTATTTCCCCCTGCCCGTTTCACTTCTGTTGTTGCTTGTTAGGGATACAGCATTTTTCTCTGGCGCTATGGTTCGTCAAGCAAAAATGCAAATAATTCCTGCATTCCTTCATACACTGCTCAGTGTTTTTTCGCATTCAGAGTATTATGAATATTTCAGTGAGTTTCAGCTCACTGATCTGTTCTTGGTACCTGATGCTTTGTCTGTCACAGAGCAGATGAAACAGACTGAAGTGAGAAGGTTTCAGAGCAGCAGGCTTTTGTTGCTGTGCACATAGCTACGAGCCATCCAGCAACACAGCTAGCAAGGCTGGTAAAACCAGTGGTCTCTCCAATCCACCTTGTAAGTGAGTCATCCCACTTTTTGTAATTAGTAATTAAGATAACAAATATGTGTCAGTGAATAATGCAGAATGTATTGAAGAGTTACCGCTACGTGACCCAATGTGTTTTAGACAAATGGCTGCAGTGAAATGAACCTACTTGTTACTTGGCCAAACTGTGGAGAAGTTGAGAAGCTGCCTTTGTGGTTCCAGCCCGGTCCCAGTCTCTCCCATTCAGTCGGTCGTGCTCATTTGTCACAGGTGGGTCTCGGTGGTTCGGAGTCCAGGCTTTTTGTAGCAGGTGGCTTTTACTCTTGATATAGCACACGCCATTTAGGTCAGTCCCTGGGAGACCTCCAAGCAGAAATACTGAAATTCACTGTAGCGCGTTTTAATTTGCTGGATGAGATCTCTGTGTCTCCCGAACACAAGACTTGTTGTGAATCACAGCAGGATATTCTCTTAAAGAGCCCAGCAAAATGCTGCTGACAGTGTCACAGAGCAACGCTAATCCGACATCAGATTGGTCATGGCTCCTCAGGTTACCGTCCAGCTCTGTAGCAGAGGAGGCCTGTTACTGTGGGAATGAAGGACCTCGTGCTGTAGGGACACAGTCAGGGCATTAGGAGGAAGAAAATCTATCCTGTTCCCATCACTTCCTGAAGGGTATGTGTCAGAATGACGCACATACTCTTGGCTTTATTTGATGAGGGGGCTGGAGGGGGGCGAGAAAGGAATGAGATGGTCTCAAGGGACACACGATTTGGCTTCACAGGGTCATGATGCTCTAAATGTTCATTTTGAATTGCTGAAACTGAAGGAGTGGAGAACAGTCCTTGTGGATACACATTTGTCATCTTCGTGACTCAGGAGGGCTCTTGTGGATATTTTAGACAGACCATGGATTATGGTGGGCTTCTTGATAGCTTTTCTCAGCCTCATAAACAGACCTCAAGAATGAGACAGGAGGATCCAAGTGGTGGTGGCGTATGCTGTGACTGAGTACATTCTCCCAAGATGCTTGTGGTAGGATGAATCACAGGAGAAAAGACACCAGGAGTAAAAGCATCCCTTAACACACATTCAGTCCTGCCCTAACTTTCAGGCTAAATTGCAGCGCTTCAGTTCAGTGGATGCCTCAGTGTCCTCTCCAGTCTGACTTAATATTGACATAAGAAATGGAGCTTTAATCTTTGAGGAGATCCTCATGTTCTCTCACAGATACCTGTGAATGCGCTTGGGAAATGGGGGACCTAATGATTAGAAAACTTTGGGTGTAGCCTGTGAGCTTCGGTGCCAGCAAAACTGCAACTAGCCTGTACCACCCCCTTGGAAGAATGTCTATTACAGGACAGCAGGCAAGTCCAGCGTGGTGTCATCAGGGGCAGCCCGAAAAGCTATTTGCTTGTAGGAATGTAGATAGATGCAATGAATGTGTGTTTAGTTTCCTGGGGAGAGAGGGTCTTTTGAACGTCACTGTGTTCATGCTTTCCAGTGTAGTAAACAAACGTAAGGCTGTGTCAGCAGTGAGGAAGGCAAGTGCAATCTGTACTGACCAAAGCCGAGTCACTTGTTGGCCAAAATCTCTTCTTCTCTGTTCTTTTCTTTTCCCCCTTAGGAAGTACAGATTTGGGTCAGATGAAGTATCTTACAAATGGGTGCTGAAATACATTGGTCAAAGCAGAGACAATGTGCCTTGCTACTAGTTTTTGAAAATAGTCAAAACACTCGGACAGGGGGAGAAAAAAGCAGTTTGGTAATTTTGTTTCAAATGAGAAACTTAGAAATTAACTTCAGTGTTATTTTTAAAGTTTTTTTCCTTGGGTCAAATTAAATGTTTTGTTTGAGGCCAATATGTTACTTGTTTCTGTTTTTCAGTTCACTGAAAACAATCTGAAAAAACTATATTTATTTTGAGTTGCTGCCCAACTAATCTCTCTTCCTTCATTTTTTTATAATGCAAGCAAAATGCAAAATCAGTTATTTATGCATCTCAAGATTTAACTTCTGTTTTAACCATCCATGTTTAACCATCCATCAGATTAACAGACACCACAGTGTAGTAATTTTTTTTTATTCTTGAGATGTGGTGCTGTATTTCTGTTCTCTGATGGCTTGTAAGAGTTGCACAGGGAAAGAAGTAAGTAGCGAAATCAATGAGATCTTGGATTTTGTTTGCAGAGCTGTTGAGTGATTCCCTAACTGAATGGAGAGCCTGGTTGAATGAAGGTGTTAACCTTGATCTTAAAACCTATGTCCCCCTTGCCGTTTGAGAAGTCAACAAATGATTTGCTTTAACTCTGGAATGATGGTTTAGTCTGGGTGCTTGCTTCTCATAATAAACTTCATCTGAGAACAAATGGGAAGGAGGCCATTGGTTTCCAAAAGAGAGGATTTGTTTAAAGTGGGAAGGGAAGAATTGAATTAAAATACAAGAGGATCACATAATCTACCACCTCCTGCAACCTCATCTGGTGGCTTAACCTTTGATACTTTCTTTATTTTTCTTCATTTCTGTTACTGTCCTCAGAATTCTCCCTGTTTCCCCCATGGCTTGAGAGAAAATTATGAAGTGGAGGTTTAACCTGTTTGCAGGTGGCTTCTGCTGAAGCAGTGGACCAGTGTAAAGAAGCCTCACCCCTAATGGGCTTTACTTTTTATGGGATTATTGTTTCACTTTGTAGCATAATTATTTTTTGTGCTCCTTTCATCAGAAACAACTCCTGTGGGTATGCGCATAGCACCTGGATGTTCAAGGTGTTGTTCTGGATGTTGTGCCCAGGTGTGAATGCAGGAATTGACTCAGATTTATAGCAACTTGCTTCCACTCCTCACTGCAGTTATGCGCCACTGTTTGGTCTTGGTAAATCATTTTATCTCTCTGTGCCTCTTTGGTTGGCTGAACTCTTCTTTCTGCAAGGTGTTTGGGAAGAGTCAGTTCCTCACTTTGCTTATGTACAGTACCTAGCACAATAGGTCTGCAGTTTCAGCTGGTGCCTCTAGGTGCTACCACAATACAAACAATAATCAATCACTGACCAACACCTTCAAGGCTCTTAGTGAAACCAAACACGATAAAAAAGTCTCTCCAGGGGCCAAACCTACTAGGCTATGTAAACGATTTTCTAGTGAAAGTGGTAGAAACCCTATCTCTTGGGACATTTAAAACTACACTGCAGAAAGCACTAGCAATCTGTGTGTTGGGGAATAATCATATGTTGGCAGAAGGATCAAATAAAGAGGACTTCATTATTCTGGACTGCCTGTCCAGCATATATCACTATGAACAAAGGCACAATGACTTAATAGATCTCTTTCAGCTTCAGACTGCTGCTGTCCTCCACTGTAGGTTCTCGCAACCAAAAAAGAAAGTAAAGCAAGCCCCAGCCAGATTGGAACATGTATTTTTAACCATTTTAAACTGCATTTCTTTAATGCAGAAAAACTTTGATCTTTTTCTACGTTAGTTTTAGGTATATATTTAGGCCAAATCCTGAACTCCTTTGTTCGGGTTATTTGCTCCAGCAAACCACTGGGTAAAAGTGTGCATTTGGACAACTATTAGTAACTAATTATGGGGTGATAATTGCATTAAATCAGAAGTGAAACATAATGTGAAAATCCTGGGGAAGAACTGCAGCTCAGTGCAGAGGGAAGTGGAGGTAAATACAGGTAGGAGATGGTTCCACGGAACTTGTATGTAAACTGTAACTCTGCTTTTGATTCTCATCTGCATTTCGTTTTTTTAGGTTCCCCCATTCAGCAGAACATAAATTTCCCAGGTAGGTGAGCCCAGGCAGGAATGGAGTGAAACGTCCCACTGGAATGAGACAGGATCATTCTATAGTCTATTTTATGTTCTTCTTCACCAGCCTAATTAGATGTTGCAAAGCTGCTCCATCCTGGATAGAAACAGCAGCTTCTGACTTCCAAGACGGTGCTAATCCCTACAACAGGCATTTTTTCAAGCTAGCCCTGCAGGTGGCACAGCGAGCCTTGTGTTTCCAAGCAACGTTAGCAGTTGCTGTCTTCCCTTCCTATCATTTTACAGTACAAAAGCAGCTGTGATGGGAAAGACTTCAGTATAGAAAAAAAGGCTAGCATGATACGCTGGCTACCAAAAACATCATGCCTTTTCTCAGGCTGTTTCCAGGGCTTTGCTTTAGACAGGTACAGAGAAAGCAGAGAATTTTCTTTTCGCTGTGTCAAGACATTTTGGATGCTCTTATACTACTTCCATGCTAAAGTTGACAAAGAATGTGCAGCCAACCTCCTAAAAATCAAGACAACTTTTTAAAATCTTAGTTGCACACTCTTTATGTATTCTCTGTTGGCAGGTCTTGTTATCAGAAAATCTCTTCAGAAGCCATTGGAGTCAAGTGGAACTGATTTGGGAATTGTGAAAAAGGTGCATAGAAATGGGCCTTGTAGCCTGCAGGGCTGCTGGGAATTCCTGCTTACTAGTCCTTGCTCTAACTTTGCTTCTCCTCATGGCCTTGGGCAAGTCACTTAACTTCTTAATCTCTGGCTCAGTTTCTCTGCCTGTAAAATAAGATAACTATTACTATCATATACCTACCTGACAGGATTTTCTCCCCTAGTAATAATTAACATTTGTAAAATACTCTTTGACTATGTTTATTTTTATTATAATACTTCTAGATTATATTACAATACTGACGCTGTTGCTGTTGCAGATTTGAGCTCCCGTACAGCGGAAATTAAGTCATTTTTCTAATGAGATATATAACAACTTGTGGTTGCTGTGGTTTTGCTGAGTTTAAAGCTGCTTTGCAGCATGACAACAGTGTGAAGTAGCTGAAGCATTCCAGTGAATCTAACCCCAGTATCTGTGACAAAATGAACTATACGCATGGAAGATTATTCATGATCTGATCTTAACTCTAGCAGGAAGGTTAGTTATTTGAAGTGTTTGATAAGTAGGACTGAAGGTTTGAGGTTTCCTTTCCATTACCAGAAGGTGTAAAGTGCACATCTTGAGTCTGGTCAGGTCGTGTCTTCACGTACACTTACATCCAGGATGCTTCTTGGTCCTACAATGCAGACTAGACTATAAAGAACTGAACTGAGCGTTGCTGTGTTTGTGAAAACATCTGCTAGTCTAATGAATCTTTCTTTGCATTTATCTTCTTTTTTGATTTTATTTGTTTTACTACAATAGTTGTCTCAAATGAGAGTTGCCTAGAAATAACATATGTTTTCCCCCCTATATGAAGGGAGAGAAATAAGGCTGAGACCTTCGCTTTATGAAGCAACCTACAGTCGCTCCAGCATCTAGTCAGCAAGAATTAGAAGTTTGATTTGGCTTAGGGATGCTGTGGTTCCAACACCTTTGTCTCTGCCCCTAGAATGCTTTCACTTAAAGATTGATTCCTGCCTCTTCTCCCTCTTTTCTGATCTCATCTGTATCCATGTAAACTTTTGGCATGTGTCAAATCCTGTGGCAATGAGTTCCATCATTTAACAATGGTCTGTGTAAAGAACTGCTGCCTTTGTTATTCTGAACTTGACATCTGCTACCCCCATTTAATGCCCTCAAATTATTATGGAAGAGTATTATGAAAAAACAATGAATGCTTATTTTCTACCATGTCTAAGATTCTTATGACCTCTATCGCAGGCTGCTCAGATGCTTCTTTTCTAGAGATGAGAAATGAAACAGATTAGATATAAGGAGGCAAAGAAAGCGAAGATGAAGAAGAGGGCTGGGATTCTGTTGTTTGTTTTTTTTCCTCAGATACTGACATGGGTTGATTCTAGATGATACTAGAAGAGTAAATGATACGGATATTGTGCAACAGCTGAACTGGTTTTGGTCCTGTCAAGATGTACCATGTCCAAGGTTAGATTAGCATGTCTTCCCGCTTCCCCCCCAACATTTTTCAGATCAAAATGTGTTGATTGATTTTAATTAATCTGGGAGAGAAAGCGTGTCTTTAAAATTTTGATTGATAAAACCTGTGAGGTGGTGCCAGGGGTGGTTACTCTGTACAGTTTCTTGAATCTTTCTCCTGAGCATCTGCTAGCGGCCAGTGTTGGAAGGAAAGTGTGGATGGGGTGGACTTTCATTTTGACCCAGTGTGGCCATTATGGTGAAGGATGATGCTGTTTGGGTCTTTTCTGAGCCAAGGGAGGCTTTTCCTCATAGCACCCCTAGCTGAGTTCTTGAAGACTATCCAGGAAGGGCATTTTAATCCAAGGTACAATGCATTTGTCCATCTCTGGTGGGAGAGGTGGGGTGGAAAGACAATGCATCCTTAAATAGCTTTTTCTCTACTTGCTGTGCTCTTTAGCACCCACATACATGTAACCTGTCTAAATAATAATGAGGAAAGTGTAAACTAAGCAGGAATCAAATGCAAAGAGGCAGAAAATCAAAAGTGACTCCCTTTAACCTGACAAAGAGGAAATTGTTGACAAAGTTCCAGGCTTGATTGAGCAAAACACAGAAGAAATATCTTTTTTTTTTTTTTTTTTTTTAAAAAACTCATCTTCTCCCCCCTTCCCGCCCTCTGCTCCCCTGGAGAGAAGTCTGGATGTAACACTATTGCTAGGACTAGGCCTATGATTAAGTTCTGTTTTTCAAAGGTGATCCCAGCATGATTAAAACCAGGTGGCCCCCATGGTGTGCAGCAAGGGAGCCAGATGTGCTCTGCAACTGGATTGCCATTTCCTAGCCCAGCTGCAAACATTTGATTGTCCACTCGCTCTGGGTATTACAGCCGTGACCTTCTCTCTTCCTTACCTCCCCCGTCTCCTGTCTACTTCCCCCAGTGACATTTGAGAGGAGAGAAGTCCCTTCAGACTTGTTTGTCACTGTTACAACCATCCCTTTCTCCCTTCACCTCCCCACTCCCAGCCTTGGTTCCGCACTTCCATTATTCACAGATGTTAGAGGGTAGGAGCTGACAGCATTGGCTTTTACCTCTCTCTTTCCTTTATTTGGATTTTTTCCCCTTTCCATGTTCCGGCGTGTGTGCACTGACCCCAAAGCACTCCCAAGTCAACTGGCAGCGTCTGAATCCACTTAAAGGTGAAGGGATAAAGCAATTTTCTTCAAGATGTGGCATAAACTGTTTAGTTTTTGCTGTCTCCAAAGGCCTGTAATTAGAGGGTGGCCCTGTCCCGGAACAAGCCCTATCTCACCCTGATCTATAAAATTTGGAACAGGTTAATCTTTTCCCACAGCGTTGGCCTGTCAGCCCTTTTTTGCTGAATTAGGCTCTAATGCATGGATGGTGTCAATAATTGCCTAGTAAGCCATACTTAAAAAAAGAGTCACAATCAATCGTCCCAACATTAGGATGTCATAATGCATCAGTCCTGCATTAGGAAGTTGTAATCCATCAACTTGACATCAGAAGGGACAGTGGATGGTGGGAACTCAGTTCAGGCCTAGGGGAAGCTGGAGCTACTCCATAGGCTTTACATCAGCTCTGGATTTGGTCTCGAAGGGTTGTTTTGTTTTCCTACCTACCCTTTGCAATTTAATAGTGAATTCAATGAATATTGAATTCTCTGGAAAGAGAAGGGCTGGTGATGCTAGTTTGAAGAGGTCTGGGACAACACAGTTTCAGAGTTCCTCATCTCCTTCTGTCTAGCAAAGTATCTTTTTTCTTGTCTATACATTCTCCTCCTCCTGTGTTTGATACATGAATGAAGGCATCCATAGTTATTCCCAACCTGACTGGTTCCCACTTTCTGTGGAAATGCCTATTTGTGCTAGTTCGTAGATCACCCCTTGCTCTATTCCATTTTAGGATTCGGCTTCCCCAAATCAAACCTCAGTCTGGTTTGCAGGTCCTTTATATAGCTTTCTCTGTCTGTTTTAAATCTGCAAAGCTCTGTCTCTTCTGTTCTGCAACAGTCTTCCTGTTCAGGGCAAAAAACATTCAGCTGAGTTGAGTGGTGTTTCAGTTTTGTGGAACAAGCCTGAGGATGGCAATTGGTACCCAAATCGAGGACTGAATTCAGCTCCGTGCAGGTGAGGCTGAAGAGTTCCCTTGGTACATCACATATATGCAGGCCTCAGTTTTCAAAATGTGCAGCCAGCCTTATCTGTTATGTGAGCTGTCTCAGACGTACAGTTCCAGCACGGGCACGGAGTGGCTGAAAATCTCTCTACTTCAACACTTGCTGTCTCCTTTCTTACCAGGCACAGTAGTTGAGCTAATTAATGTTTCAGTCTTACAAGTTTTGAATATTAGAAAGAACCTTCAGCCTGTGTCCTGGAAAAAAAGAAACAAATGAGCTACAAGGAGTTACATGGAACAAATCTTATCTAGAGGCTCTTGTAAAGGCAGCTGCAGAAGTCAGCTGCGGGCTAGCCTAGTTGTCCTCTTCTTGGTACTAACTGCAGTGGTGTTTCCCCGTCTCTTGCTACCTACTTTGAGATCCTGAGGTGACAAGTAAGGTGAAAACATAAGTTATTAGCGAATAGTTATTAGCAGTTAATAGCAAATCAGTAATTTCACTTGCATTATCCTTTCCTAGGTATTTGATACAGTGTGAGGAGCTGGATTTGGGATGAAATGATTAATGGGACATGGTGCAAAAGAAGGCAGTGTTTTTCCCCAAACCAGGGTTGAAGGCTATGAAGAAGCAATTATCTTTCAGTATACAGAACTGGTTCATGCCATCCACTCCAGCTGGACAGCTGTCAACATGGCCAACAGAGTCTTTAGTCTTTCTGAAAGGTGCTGTCAGAGGCTCCAATACAAGATCTTTGGAAAATGTGTGCTTCTAACTGACTTGCCTAAGCGCTCATTCTGTTGTGATAGCAGATGCAGCCATGTGTCCTGCTGTTTGGTAAGGTCTGACTGTATGGTAGGAGCTGGTCAAAATACGAAAGGAAGGTGTAATTTGTCCCCCAGGGCGCAAAAATGGAGAGGATTCACAGAAGATGAAGTCTTCTGGAGTAATAATTTGATTAAAAATGTGATGTCATTTCTTTTTGGTGATGAGGAGGGAGAAGCGATTATGATGGAAACAAGAATGCAGTAAAAGGCAATGTTTTGGTCAGTGGCAATGGGCCAGATTCTATGATTCACGAGGAATGACCACAAGGCTAAACACAGACCACAGTGTATCTCCACAAGTTCTTGCATTTGACAGCGGTACTGTAGTTGGTTACTTTTTTGAAGAAAATTAATGATCAAAATCATTGGTTTTCTCTTTTTGTGTTTCTTAGTTTTTGTTTTGTGTAGTTTCTTGTGTGAGCCCAAAGGTTTATCACATGAATCTTTACATTTTCCTGGCTTGAATTTAGTAATTACTGGCTTTGTGAGGAGCAATTGCTGTGCATAAATGATAAACTGAATAAATATTGATGGTAATTTTTTTACAAAAGTGAGGCTGTTAGTGTGCCGAGTTGGTTAAGTATTAGCTCTTGACCATGATTTTCAAAACTGCCTCATGCCGTTTCAAATGGGTGTCCAACCCCCCTTGAAAGATTGAAAATCCTTTCCTTTGAGTGTCTTGAAATATGGCTGAGATTGGCAGAACAGCCAAGAATAATAATCTATTCCCAGGACTTTATGTGCACTTACCTTGCTTTCAGCCCTACGTTGATGAAGGACTCTCTGTCACCATGACTGAAAACACTACTGTAGTTGGCTAAAATTGTTGGTAGCGTCTGACCAGTCGCTCACTTACAGCTGTGCGAAAGGTCTAGTGTTGTGTCTTAGAGTTGATAGATTCTGGTCGCTCTTCTATTCTCATGCCATCATGTTTCTTATATCCTTTCTGGGTGAAACACTGAGATGCTCTGAAGAGAGAAATGCAGCAACTTTTGCTTCTGAAAGGACCACACTGACAAGACTGCAGCATGAAGGATGAGGCCTAGGGTCAGTTTTAAGATTAGCCTCTGGCTTTGGCTGGCTCAGTTAATCCTTTGAGAAGGATTTCAGCCATGCACGGTCCCGTGCCAATAGTGACCACTAAAATCTCACTGCTCAGCTTTATTGGCTGAATTATCTCTGATGCCACAAGAACACCACTCTAGAGTGACCTTCGTAGCTGATCTGGTTCTAATTATAATCCAAGTAGTTTTAAACATTCATTTAAATGTCTTCTTAACTGCAACCTAATTTCTTCAATTGTACCCCATTCATCAGTTGTTAATCATTTTTTAATTGTGTGGAAAGTTTGAAGGGTTAGTAACAAGTCATTTGTTAGCTAGAGGTCATGAAAAGGGTTATAAAAATTGCTTGACTAATTTTAAATAATAAATTAACAAATGGATGTACTCCCAAATTTTAAGGTCTTTCAATATTTGCTCATGCAAAATAAGTATTACAAGTCAGGAAGGAGGAATTTTATTTCTTGTACAAATATGGATGTTGGATATCTGTTGTGAGTGAAACGCTGCGTTGCCCTTGCTTCTCAGGAAAACAATGAATGACAAAATGAACATTTCTTAATGACATTTTAATTTGAATGGGATGGAAATTACTAATGAGATTCTGATTGTAATCTTTTAAAGGCATGCACATTATGTGAAAGAAACACAGAAGAAAGAAAACCAGTGTCTTTTTCAAGATTTTTTAAAAAATAAAATCTCTTGACTGTTTCTAATAAGACCAGCTGTGAGCAGGAGTCACTGGAAAAAGAAAGGATGTGAAGCTGAAACAGAACAGTGTTTAGCATCACATTCGTCACTTCCTCGGGTTCTGATCTTGTATTTCAGTTCGTTGCTTGGCTTTGTCTCATTCATAGGGATGACCTTGTTCTTCACTTTGGGCTTATTACAGCAGTGAATCTGGTGACTGTGAGCTGTTAAGAGTTTTCTCTTGTAGAAAATGAGAGACTCTCTGCACCTTGATAGTGTTAGGATGAGATTCAAGGTGATAAGGAGCCCAGGCTGGAATAAATGTGTCATCAATTCCTTCTCTTTGGATATGGGATCCTGGTGTCAGTCTAAGCATCAGGAGTTTGGGAAAATCCCTGCCACATTGTAAGAAATTCTACAGAAATAACAAAAGTCCCCTGTCTAAACTGTGCTGAAATAATCCCAAGAGCATCGCACTCCTCACACTAACAATAGTTGAAAACAAAATTTCTCTGTACCTTTCCCACTCTGAAAATATAAAGTGTGATCTCTATATCTGGTCATATTTTCCTACAAGAGGCAGCATAGCAGGGAAAGACAAAATAGTGTACAATGGGAAAGGCTTGCTAAAAATCGTGTCTTATAAAAAGTACTCTTCCTGCTCTCCTAAACTTTTATATTCCCCAAATCGTGACACTTTGGCAAATTGACTGTTCTGTACAGATCGAAGTTTCCATTTATTTCCTTAGTCATCCTCCTTTGCCTTACTTCTCAGCTTCATATTTTGTAACTTTTATTCCTGATAAGAAAGACCACCTTCCTCTCCTCTTACAGCTGCATGAGAGATGCCTGCCATGTGATTTACTGCCGAGTTGGGGGATTTGTATCGGAAGGTCCCTCTATTCAGCTGTAATTTAGAGCCTTTTCTTAAATTCCCCAGAAATTTAATTTCTGTGAGCTTCCCCTGCTTTGTACCCAGCCCAGAAAATAAATATGCATCATCTTCAGAATAGATTCCAATCAACATATGGGCAAAAGTGAAGAGAGTGATTGGAAATTGGAAGCGGCTATTTGCCATATATCAAGAAGGTATTTAGGATATATTGTCTTTCCTTATGGGATGTGAAGGGAGCTACAGGCAAAGCTCACGTATGGAGCGCTCTCACCGGAAGGAACAGATTATCAGAGGAAGAAACCTTTAGACAGTGCCTGAGATGGAGCAGCCGAAACATATTTTGTTCTGTTGGGACTTTATAACCCCAGTGCACTATAATACCCTTTCTTTCCTGTTTTTCGCTCTCCCCATGTTCGCCCCCGAGACTGGCAGCACTGAGAAATTTGTCTCCTCTGAAGAAAGGAGAAAAGGAAAAGAAGAAGAAGGGGGGTTGGGGGAACCAAAAAGGGATAAGGCCCAATTTTTATTACCCTGATAGCTCACACAAATCACACTATGGGACTAGCTGTCATACACTCCCACTTGGAGGAGTCTGTACACTATATGACAGCCACAAGGCAAAATCCAACTGGATCCAGCTAAAAAACTAACAATTTCACAGTTAAAGGTGAATCTGATTTTATTGTTTTGAGTATATTTTATATCTTGCTTAGTATTTCCCAGCATGAAACACTTGTTTTCCTCCCTTCTTTTCATTTCTTTTAAGTTGCAGAGAAAGGGTGGTTCTCAAATGAAGAGAAAACATCTCTCGCTTCTCTGCAGTGCTGTCTGCATCCTCTGCAGAGGGAGGGGATGGTGTAGCTATAATCAAGGACAGAGTTTGATTGAGTCCGTTTCTAGAAAAATGGTGCTGATTACATGAAAACAGGAGTTTTATTATGATGACTGTGCAGGCAGCCATGAAGCAAACGTGTGGTTGAAGATGACTTGCAAAAGACTACCCTTTCATTTTTATTTTTGTCTGTTGTTTGAGGTTGGCCTTAGTTTGCTTCTTTATAATGAAAGCCTCTAAGGCTTTTCTGTTTGTATGTTTGTTTTATATTTTAAAAAAATGTGTATTGCTTGTGTCTTGAAAATATCAGAAATACGAAGTTACCTTTCCTGTGTTTTCCTGGAAGACTGCTTGTATTTGGCAGAGATTGTGTGTGCTCTAGAATCTTAACTGAAGAGACAAATGAATTTTTAAGAAAAGTTACTTATGTCTGATGTGTTAATATTAATAGTGTTAAGTATTGACACAAAAAAAAAAAGCCAAAAGCCAGAGGACACTAAACGGTTTGTTGACAAATTCCTTTCCTTCTCAAGTTCTTCCAGCCTTTTGTGTCACTTGATGTCACTGTTTCAGTGACAGTCAGTGAAGTCTGCTAATGACACCTGCTTGTGGCAGGAGAAGACATCCCACAGTAGAGGACAAGGTGAGGGAGCTCTCTGCTAACACCTGTTGGTGAGCGAAGAAAACTTCTGAGTAGTTTATGCTTCATTTGCACTTCAGTCAAACCTTATTCGGAGCATTTGTGCTTCAAGTAGTGCCGAGCTTTGAACTTTACACCACCGCTTTTCCTGTGGAAAATGTCAGAATGAAAAAAATACAAAATATGTCTGTTATGAGTAGTCATCCCAACCTAGACTGCAGCCTGGGACCATGGGGTAAGGAAACTTAAACAGAAATAGGTTTCTTTCTTATGCTGTCAAGGATTCTGTACAGAACGCTACAGATACCTTGTTCTTTCAAATATGTCCTTCAATGGGAGATTTTTTTTTCTTAATCTGAGAGAATATAAAGCTAGATAAAATCATTGCGATTTCTCTGCTGTGGTCTCATTAAGATACCACAGCAGCTGGCAACGAAATGAACTCACTGTTTTGGAAAAACTCTTAGCTTTTTCATCCTGATGTGTCTTGCTGGGTCTCTGAGACTTATCCTTGGCTCCTTGTTTAAATTTGGGGGTTCCAACCCACCAACCTATCCTTTATTGCATGTGTACAGCCTGCCCAGGAGGGTTGGGTTTGTAGATTTGAAATTGAGCCTTCAAAGTAGTGTTGAGGTAGGCTCAGGTGAGGCTGTCATTACTTCTTCCCCCACTATTTCCAGTTGCAGCTGTTGGGAGTGCCGGAGACTTAAGTTTGGCTGTGCAAGCAATAAGAAGAGGAGTTTTACAATTCTGACTTTATCCTGACTGATATGCGTAAAAAGAGTGAGAAAAGATAATGAAAGTGAGAAAGGATGAGTGATTCCAGATCACATCTTAGTAAGAATTAATTTCTACAATTGCTGAATTAATGTAATCGGTAACCAGGGTCTGTAGTAGACAGAAAACATCCAGAGGGATTTGATCAGTAGTGAACAGTGTTCTTATCCAAGGGACCCTTTTGTAAAGGAGAACTTTATTAAAACCTCTACGTTAATTATTAGGGAGTGAATTAGTTTGGGATTCCTCTGTAAAAACGAGTATCGGCAATATCCTAGAGATAGCTCTCTCTGGCCCTTGACTTAGGGGTTATGATTATTTAAGATTTCAGGCATTTAGTAGGGTGTGTCCTTGTTATACCACACTGTGACTTTTGGCTAACTATGTATATTAAAAGTAATTGTTATTAGTGGGAACAGTGTCAGTAGTATAATTCTAATATGTGAAGGTGTACTGTGACCTGAGGGCTCCCTATAAAGGGAGAATGTTGTGAAATATTGCATCCTGGCTACATTTTCTTTTTCCTCCAGGAATCTCCATGCATCTTTAGATGGTGGTGCTGCTCGTAGAAAAAAACCTTTTGCTTTCAGAGGCAGTAAATGCTAAACAGACCAACTGGTGATCCAGCCCCTTTCTCCCCTGAGCCTTTCCAGGGGAAATTTTCTGTGAATGACTTTAGCAGAACCTCTTGAAGAGTCATGAAATACACAGCGATGAGATCACAAGGACTCTGTTTAATAGGATTTCTTTTTTGGGGTCCCAAGAGTAATGTCATGCCAATAATTCAGCACTGCAGCTCCCTTTCTGTTTCTTAACAGTACTAAAGAACCCTAAACAGCTTCCTTCTGAAAAAAGCATGCCTGCAGTTCAAGGGCCTGATCCAAAATGCACAGCAGTCAGTAAACACTAATTTAAGTAATCTTTATAAAAATCTGATACCAAACCTGTTTGACACCAGTAGGTCTCAGATTTGTGTCTGGTTCAGGTTTCAGTGCGTTTCACCCCTGGCAATTAGAAAACAGAAGCAAAACAAAAAACCTCAAACCCGGAGAGCAGCAAGGAAGACGGTATTTTGAAGGATGGACTTGGGCCAGAGCAGGAAATGTTGAGTTATCCCATCAAATTCATTAAAGTAAACTTATTTATAAATACAGTCATACTCGGCTCTGGCTTTGCATAGAGAATTCACATGGTAAATGGGGAAAATAGAACCATTGTCCAAAATAGAAAACATTTCCTGAACTCACTTAACTTTTCTTTCTGGGGGAGAAATAAAATCTAGGGGAGAGGTAAGCTTTGTAGCCAGACCTTGCAGATCATTTGAAGGGGATGTGAATAAGGCAAGTGTTTTCCAGATTCCAGACCTGAGGAAGGACCTGTCCTGAGGGGTTGATGTTTGGACCATTTCAGCTGGACTCTGCAGCAGTCTCTCCCAAGTCTTCAATATAAATGAGATGATAGTTCCTAATAGCTCTCAGGTCTTTGAATCACACCCAAATGAGAATGTGATCTTTCTCAGGGGACCTTGCTACATGTCTGTGTTGTAGGTGGATTTACTAGGTAAAAATAGGTCCTTCAGCCATGAGTTTTTATTGTGAACTTGAGGCAAGCAATTGGGAAAAGTGAGGTAAAGTGCTTTTTTGACACAGTTCGGCCTTTTCTACTTCTAAGCGTGAATCAGAACATGCAAAACTCAGAGAACATTTTTTGTAGCATTTGAGTATCATAGGATGATCTCATTTGAAAAGTCTTGTTCTTGTAAAACTGGTATTTGGGAGAGCAGGCCAAAGCAGTGGGAATTAAATCTACGTAGTGATTTTTGGATGCCTGAGCTATCGGACTATTATGCAAAGTATAACTGGTGAATGGGATGGAACTTACCTTTCACTGCCCAGAGTATTGTCCTTTAGCAGCTCCCCGAAGCCTCAGTCTTGTCTGTCATCTCTTCAGACAGATCATGGACATCTCCCCAATCCATTCTTCTCTTAAAGGGGATGTTAAGCAGGAACACAGGATTAAAGAAAGTGAAGTTTGATTGCAGCTGCTATACCCCGTCTGTTCCACTTAGCATCAGTGGTATTAAATGCCTTCTTTTGGGTGTCAGGTTCTGTATGTGCGTAGCACCAAATTGCCAGCATAATCCAATGCGCTGATCGCTCTCCCTTGGCTGATTGGTTCCACCTTTGTATCTGTTTCCTACTCCACTGACTAGTGTCAGCAGCCTATTTGATGTTGAATGAATTAGCACCAAAGAAATAACTGATAAAAAATACACATTACCACCAAGCAGACTACAAAGAAGGAATTGGCTTCCTGAAGTTAGCATTCGGTAAGCATCTGGGAACTCTCAGTGTCTAGGAACAGACTACATTTTGCCACAAATATTTTAGCTTGATTAAAAATTTCTCCCAAAGGAAAGAACTGGTTCCAACACACAAATAGTATTTTGTGCTGAGGCACTCGAAATAAAGGTTTTCCATTATGTAAGTGTGGAGTTTGACACTACACAAGGAAGTTGTCTTTCTTTCAGAATGGGCATTGCATACTTGTTACAGTTTTTATGCGTGTAAGTATGAAATTTCCTCCTAGTACATGGATGTTGACAGGGCAGAGGATACGGGGCATGTCCCAAGCTAATCTTTGGAGAGAAACATGCAAATAAAAGCAGTGATAATAATGAGAACGGGCAGCTCCTGTCCATGACCTTTTTGGGAACCAACACAATCCTGGCTGCTGTGGTGGACTAAAGCCAGAGAAATCTCTCTTTTTTGGGGTCATTTGTGGAACATCCTGAGCATTGTTTTCAAAGCAAGGGAGCTTTCTGGGAAATCTTTCATAAGTGTTTTCATCTTAACGTGATGTCAGACTGCTGCAGAGACTGTCTCTGGTATTCGGTACTGGTCCTGTGTACGTTTTTTTGTGTTAAAGCCTTTTGTTCACTTCTCGCCCCTAACTTCAGTGAAGTTATCTAGTTAGGGAATTCAGCCTGCTCCTGTGCCTGAGGCAGAGCTCCAGGGGCTCTCGCACAAACAGGTATGTGGCACCTCTGCAGAAGAGTTCCTCTAGGGGGAAAACCCAACTCTCTCAGAACCCTGATGGCTGTTTTGCGTGGTTTCAGATACATAATCCTCAGTTTCAACAATTCCTGGGAACGTCCCCTCCTGCCAGGCCACCAAACAATGCTGTTAGCTCTGGATACATTGGAATCTATGGCAGATAAAGGTGAAAGTTTTTGTTGGAGAAGATACACTTGATATACTTGAAATATTTCCTTAAAAACAAAATATCCCTCTTCCCAACGTGTGAGCTGTGGGTTACGGTGTCTTATAGCATGGATTCTCCATGAACAAAGAACTACATTTTTTGCTGCTGCTGTGTTAAAAACCCTCAACCTTGTCTTACTGATATCTTTATCAAATTCTTGTTGAAACGTGTTTTTTAAAAAAAAAACACACACACACACAACCCAGCAGTGAAAGCTCTAACTTAACGCCTCATGTTCTTCTCAGATTTCCAAAGCACTGAGGCCTTGAGAATATGTTTCCAATATCCTCTCATCTCTCTCTGTTAGTGTTTTACTCAGCTCCATGCTGTGGAGGTCCTGACCCCTGCAATCTCCAGGGGAAGGGGGCGGGAAGGGGGGTCAGGCCATGTTAGAAAGCTGCAGGCCACAGCTTGTGAAATAAGCCCGGTTTCCTCGACTCCTTTAATACATTTAACCTGGAAGAGGCCGTTGCTGGCCAAAGATTAGATTACCAATGTTGGCATGTTTGGCCTAACAAATGGCAAATGGATGACGTGCCAGGCAACAGCTAATCACTGTTGACACAGATCTATTGCGAGGCCTTTTAGAGGAGGGGATAGTTCATGTCTGCAGTGAAGGTTTGTCTTGACGACTGAAAAGAGAGTTGAGAAGGCCACCGAAATACCTGTCTCTTCGAATCTGAGGACTCCCAAACTGTGTGTCATTTTTTAAAGGTCTCACTGGCCCTCTCAGAGGACGATCTAAATGTCCCGGCCTCCTCCAGGCGATAGGACATGAGAGCTTGAACCTTTCTCATAGCAAACCTGCTCGTGTGTGTGTATGTGTATCTATATATACACCTATATCTTGACTGTCAGTAATTCCTGGGCAAAAAAGAAAATTAATTGTTTCTGCAGTGTTGATTTGAAAGGATAGTAGGGTCGACCAGCCTTACTTGGAGAAATGTTTTTCTAAATGGCTTTCCATGGTCATTGCTTTAAAAGTGTTTTCTGGCTCCTTTTCCGTGACGTGTCTCTCACAAGAGGGTAGAAGTGGGAGGTAATGACTGAGATGCAGCTGGTCTCTCTGGCTGAGCCAGGCTGCTTTGCAGTTCTTGAGCTTAATTTCAAATTGTCTGTTCTTTGGTTCCTCTAATGTCTAAAAATCTGTTACATCTTTCTTTTGCATGCTGCTGAGTACTTTCACCTCTGCTCTTGGGTCACTGAAGAACGAAGGTAGTAATTCTTATTCCAGGTGCAACACATTTTGTGAGTTCTAATTCCAGGTTTATGCTATTTTAATTTTTTTGGAGGCTGGAATTGATAAGGTCTTGGAAAGACTGTGGTGACAGAAAAAGATCTTCCTAAATGATAGATTGTCATTACTATTAGTACTTTGCATCCAGAATGTTCTTTACATTATTTTGCTAAATCTTAGACTTTTTCAAACAGTGCTGTGCGATATTGAGAGCTGCATGTGTTAACTCCCGTTTTGCCTAGCTTGCTTTCATTCAGTACCATTACACAGAAGCGCATTTTGCCCGCTTATAAATATTCTGATGAAACTCATCAAAGCAAGTAGCAGAGCTTGGTTCCTCATTCTGTTCTGTGAGCTGCTTGCTCATATTCTCTCTAGCTCTTTTGTTTCCACAACAATATTTTTCCCATAACTTTTGAGTTGTGTTTTGTGCCATTCGTTCTCTGAGTTTGCTTTTGAGCTTGCTTGGCTTCTACGCTTTCTTCTCCAGGGGAGCAGAGCACAGATACTCAGTGCTGTTGTCGTTTCCACGCTGGAGTGTGAGGCTCCTTTTTGCATTGCTTCCCATAATGACCGTGTATTCTTTTTAATGGAGACTTGACGTCTGTACCTGTCAGTGGTATCCTCTCCTCCTTTCTTATGTGGCCCAGCGAGAAAGATCCTTCTCTGAGTGTAATCAACCTGAATCTTGAAAGGAAGGGTGGTCTAATAGGTAAAACTGTCAGTCACAAGATCTCAGTTCTATTCCTAGCTACTATCTTATATAGCCTTAGTCAGACTAATTGTCTTTTAGCTCTGCAGTTCTTCAAATCTAAAATTAGATTGAAATGTCTTACTGAATAAGTGAGCTCTGAAGGCTTACGGGGGCGGTGAGGAGAAGCAGAATCGCTCGGAACCACTTAATAGTCTAAACAAGGTCAGGGGAAGGAGATTGCAGCAAGGTCCTGTGTGAGAACTCTGACTGTTTTTTGGGGTAAGACCAGGCTGTTTGGAACCCTCCGTGCAAAATCAAAGAGCATTTAGATGAGATACCTGTCTATTAAGAGGTACACAGCCTGTGTTTTGCATAAGGAGAGATGCTTAGATAGGACATGGAAGTAGTAGATAATGGAAGGGGAGAGGAAGAGTACTTTAGCAAAGTGGAATATGTAACATGCTGAAGCTTGACATCTAACAGGCTGAGATTCAACTAAGAGGGCATACGCAAACGTTTTATTTGCCTCACTGAACTGATGGCATTAGATCCATAGCCTTTCTTTCTGCTTTCCTGTTAGTATTTAGAGCTCATATGCTTGATGGGAGAATATCATTCTGGTACCTTTCTTAAGAAGGCATCTGTACAATTGTATTTGATGCTGTTGACAGCCTGGTCGGCTGCCAGTCAACTTTCTCTTCAGTGTCTGATTTCAGTTATAAGAATTTCTGTTGCAGATCAATCTTGTGCACCCAGATGCTTCAGATCTTCATAAACCTTGTCAAGCAAGGATATATCATTTTCCTTGGTCCAGAACTCAACTTACCTAATTTTAGACACATAACTTTTGTCAGGTCAGAGTGAACTGTCTGTATTTCCAATAGTGAAGAAAAATAGGCTGTTCTCCAGGGAGTACTCATCCTATCTTGAAATGTAAGATGCGTGATTGAAATCAAGGAGTAGCCCTTTGGAAGCACCTGTTTTGTCTTTTGTAGGTAAAGGGAATCTAGGTGACTAATTTAGACCTGGAAAGCTATTAGTCGTGGGAAATGAATCCCAACTTTTGAGAGGAAATCTGTGCTAGATGTGGAAGATTGAGTACCTCTGGGAACACCGTAAGGTCTTCAGATGCCTTCAATACCATTCCTGATAAAGTCCTGCTAAATCTACTACGCACCGTAGTAGGAATGGCTAGTGCTGTTTGAAATGGCTGATCTTCCTTCATGTGTTCCCAAATTTTGGACAGTGGCATGTTAGTGGAGAAGGCAGTGCTTTGCCTTGGCTCCTCTCCTGTTCCTGGCTATTGGGATGGCCGGTGCTTTATTATATCGGTACTGACAAGGTGTATTTCTCTATTTAATTTCCAGCAGGGCTATCCAGTACTAAAAGGAGTGTGCGATTTGTCTTTCTGAACTTAGTTACTGAGGGAGGAGCACAGAGCATGGCTGCACATGGATGAGGCTCATGCATTTGTGAGGCCTGATCTTTTTTTTCATAATTTATTTACATTCTGGCTTTGAGGTATTGTTTTCCTGTCCATATCTGGTTTGGGGAATACCTCAATGTTTTGTTTAGCTTTAGTAACTGGAGGAATTAATGAGTTTCTTTACCTATAGACATGTTCAAGTGGGATAGATTTCTGCAAAGGATGAGTCTCTCTTGCCAAGGTGGGCTTGCGTTTATTCTCAGAGTGGTGGTGGACCTGCAGAAGGAAGAATGGGTGGGCAAGAAATTGTAGTTGTAGACATATTGTGGTTAATTTGCAGCGTAGCCATTGAAATCAATAAATGTGCTTCTAATTTATACACAGATGTAAGAGTACTACAAAATACAACCATGAAAAGTAATTTTCAGTTTGCATTTAAGTGTGTGCTTATGTCTGTGGTTACATGTACTGGGATTGTGTGTCCTCAGTTTGGTTGTTATGTACGCCCCATGCTCCTGTGCATAGAAGTGTGTGTAGTCAGAGGCCCTATGTTCCCCATCAAATTTAAAATGCTAACAATCCAAGTAAAAACAAGGGAGGGAAACAAACAAAAAAAATTTTTTTTTTTGCCAGGAGATATGTTTGCTGCTTTTTTTTTCTTCAGAAATGAAGAGAAAAATAACAGTGAGGAGGCAAAGGGAGGGGGCCAAATCTATGCGCAAAGAGGCTGGAGTTGGGAAAGACAGAGACTGTATTGCTGTATAGCTCATAAAAGTCTCATCAGCCTCTGTCTCGGATGCTGAAAGCTGTTCCTTGGCCATGCGTGCAAAGGCTATGAGACGAGGGCAGAGTAGGACCTGGGGGAAGGAAGAGAAGAGAGCCAAGATGTTGAAGGGGGTGGGGAAGATGTGGAAAAAACAAAACAGTTACAGGGCAGAGGAAGGGAGGATGGGTTTAGTTTAATTAGGAGGGAACATGAGAGAAAGCTCAAACAGCACACGCACACACACAGACACACACACCCTCTGCTCCACACCCTCACCCCCCAGAAAAAAAAAATTCATCGCACCGATTTTTTCATGGTCTGGCAGTCAAGTGATAAAATTATCAGATGAGGGTCCCATTCTCCTTTCCCGCAGTCACTTTCGCCAAGTGCACCACGTCTGAAATAATGAAGCAGATTTGATTAAATTTTCGCTGGCTGAAGCAGCCACGCTAATTTGGAGATGGGCTTATTAGTTTAATGACCGATCCGAATAATCAGAATTCATTAGCATTAGTGCCACTATTGTCAGCTCAACATTAGCCCTGGGCTCCAGTACACAAAGATGCATAGTTATATATTTATAGAGAGAAAGACTGTATTTATATACAGTGAAAGAGAGGGGGAAAGCAAAAGAAAAACCATACATGTGCATTTACATTTTATACTCTTATTCTTATCCCTTACTGCATATCCCTATCCATTAGCAATCTACTAAAAGAAGAATCAAATTATAATGAGACTTTGTGAGAGAGTATCGGTTTTGGTCAGCCATGGGTAATCCAGCCTGGCGTTTTGGGTAGGTAAACTTCGGGGCCCAATTTGCAGATAAAGGCAGTTGGGATTTTCTTCCTATAAGATGTTGTTGACATTGATGGCCGTTACTTGGATCCAGAGATGCTAGGAAAGTGCTTAGGGTTTGGAGCTGGGACAAGCTCCAAGAGAAGCCCAGAGATTTTAAGGTATTTAATCTGCTTCTCACAAAGCGCATTTGAGACGAGTTGTCTGCCACTTGGCGAAAGGCTCTCAGAAAGACTTTGGGCCTCATTTTCTGTCACCATGAAGGTATGATCTGGTAGTTCTTCTACCAAAATCAATGAAGCTTGTAGAAGGTTGGCTTAAATGAAGAGAAAAGAAATTCAGTTCCCAGAGCTCTGGTGGTGGTAGCAACTTAGCTGTCAGCTCCAACTACTGCTCAGTTAAATGCAATAAAACAAGATTAATTTAACATTAAGGCTGCACAAAATGTCAAAAAATACAAATTATGAACTATGATGTTTACTCAGGCTGGCTGCGTGTCATGTCTGTCTTCTGATAAACATCTTTTCATGTAGAGAATACTATATTAAGTCCCGCACTTCATAGGAAATGCAGGAATGTGTAAGCCTACTTACGCTGTAGAAAAGAATGTATGTTACAGTTAATAGTAGTATTTACATTTCTTTACATTGTGATCTTTTAAAATGGTAAAATTATATCACTATTTCTGTTGGGTTTGGGGAGGTTTTTTTACTCAATATTCTTGTTTATAATAACTAGGTTAATATGTGTCCCCTTTGAGCTGAATTGTACAGGAAGCCTTCACTTTCCATAGGATATTTCCAGGTACCTACCTATTGTTCTAAAATTTGTGAGACAAGTAGTTTTGTTAGTCTCGATTTTATTTCACACAAAAGCATGCCCCAGTCTCTATTACTTTGCATGAGTTGCCATGCCTGTGTAGTGTGTCAGAGATGTGTGGTCAGAAAGCCATGTGAGATCTAAACCTGACCTGATGGACGTTGTGCCTACATCCATTTAACTACTGTTGAAACACAGGTGTTTATAAGACAGTATCTAACACATCTTGCTTGTTTGCTTTTCCTCATTTCTTTGCTACTTTGAACAGAGGTGCTTTTCTTTTCACCTTTACAACTCACCTGAAGGGACATTCCATCACAATTATATTGACAAAGTAAGATATATTAAAATAATATCTCAGAGACGGGGAATAAATCACTAATATTTGGGGAAGCATTGTAACACCCATCTGTCCATGACCTGGGTTTATATATTGATGTATTGAGGAGAGCACAAAGCACTGGAGTCAGATGAGTAATAGCAAAGTCAAAAGCATTTACAAACATAAGGATGATTGACTACAGAGAGTTTCTCTACCTGATTCATTTAAACACTTCTGAAAGTTCTGCGCTGCGGGAAGTTACATTCATTTTAACTTTGGACCTTTGACTTAGATGCCCGAAATGAGGTCTTTGGCCCTTTGACCTTCTCTGCAGTTGGTGGAATCTGGAGAGAACAGCAGAAAGGTCCATAGCTGAATCACAGACTTTCTGATCATTAAACAGGTGTTTAAGAGTTGATGAGGAGACTCTTCCCTTGCAAGTCTAGCATCTGAGAGAAGTACATCTTCTGGAGAAAGGACATCTGCTAGAAGTGGATGGTTCGGTTGCTTTCATGTGACCATTGGCATCAGTCCTATTACTCAGGTATGGAGAACTGAAAAAACTCACATTTGCCTTTACTACCTTCAGCTCCTCAATAGTTGCACCTCTTGGGATGCTTCCTTTCACCGTGCTTGTTACCATCGGATTGTCTCACAGTGTTACCTACCAAGGTCTTTACAGCTGCTGTCGGTCTGGTCTGGAAACAAATATCTGGAATAAGCGTTCCTCTAAGAATTAGCTGGGGTATTATAAAACCCTTATGGCTTTCTAATTTTAGTAAGTCCAGAAATTTTCCCTTCTACATGGCCTTACGTGTTGCTTTGGTAATTTAGTGTTACTTAAATTTTTTCTTTTTCTTCTCCTACAGAGATTTTCAGTAACAGGAAGCTGATATTACTTTAAATATTACTTGTTCATATAAAAGCTTTTTAAAACTCTGTAAACTCTTGAAAATGCAATTTTTTTAATACAAGTTCTTTGACTTTTAAAGTATAAGAGAAATTCTCTGGACCTGACTAGATGTTTCAGGCATATTATGACTTCAAAAGTTAAAAAACCAAAAACTGGAAAACGACAACAGCTGAAGTTTTCTTCATCTCGTAACTTTTGGGTTGTCTGCTCTGCTGAACAGCTTACTTAGCAATTCAGACAAGTCTGTAGGAAATAGATGTAGTTGGGGGAAAAGTGCTGCAGTATTCCAGACATGAATCTAAACTAGAAGTGGTGAAAATCTTTTGATTTTCATGCAGAGAAAAAGGGGCTGTTGTACCCAACCAGGCTGCCTTCTCCTGGAATCTGCTTGGTGGAACAAGTTGAATGAAGCCAGGTATTTGCTTCTCATTTGAAGAGAGATCTGTGTCTCTTCAAAGGAGAAATAGTTTCAAAGGTAGAAATGGATCTTTAGGAGAAAGATCTGGAAACCTCAAAAGGCCAAATGTGATTTTGCAAACTGTGTATTTCAAAAGTAATAAATAAGAGCAGAACTTGGTGGGATAACCTGGTCTGACAAACTGAGGATAGAAGGAACTTTTAAGTGTAATGAGGAAGAGGGAAATTTGCAACACAGCAGAATGGGGAGAGCGCTCAGCGAATAGGCACTGTTTGTGCTCTCATTATTTGTTGTTAACCAAAGATCAACATTCTTCAACTGTAAGTGACAAGGGATTTTTTTGTTTGTTTTTTGTTTTCTTTTTTTTTAATCTTGGAATTCTTCTGTCCATTGTATGTGAGTAAACTGGAATTAACGCCACTAGAATCAGCAAAAGGATTGGGAGATGAAGTGAGGTAAATGAGGTTAGGACTGGGGTTAAAATGCCAGCAACATGTTGTTGGCAGGCATCTAGAAACGACACCGTGAACTGTTTCCCTCCGTTTTCAGGAGTATCTAATAAAGAAGAATTCAGTGCTGATGTTAGGGATCACTTTTTTACTCATTTTCATTGGGTGTAGTTTACCGAGTCTTCTTTCTTGGATTCCTTTGACTAGTCCCATCATTGCATCGGCACGATTCTTGCCACTGATTAAGCTATTTCTTCGGTGTCTCCTCATGACTGCCGGACATTGGAGTGGGATCTTTTTAGAAGTCCTTATTCTTGCCTAGCCATCTGAATAAGTGAATGGACTCTTATGATTGCTTAGTTTGCCAGTGTCTGACATCTTTTGGAAATCTGCCCTTCTTTAAGATTCTTTAAGATTCAATACATGTTAAGTTCTTTGAAATCTCCTGCTGATTTGATGGTTTTGAGTGCTTTAAGAATCTGACTCTTAGCTCATTCAATAGTCTGACTCCATGTTTCAATTTTGGATATGGTTCAGAGTGATAGTTGTTAACCTTGAATAGCATTTGGTCTCTCAGTTCACGCAGTATTGGGCGTTGGAGGTATCGATCCTGTTTTTTGCTTTGTTATTAACTTGTTGGGCAGATGAGTCATGTATTTTTCTCTGTGATCCATTGTCCTGTGAGCTGGGGCCTCTGACTGTGTCCAGCTTTGACATTGGGTTTGATATTATGTTGTATCCAGAACCAAGCAGCGGAAGTTGGAAGCGGCCTGTGATCATTTTGCTTTTCCTGTCTGTTCTTCCTTTTTCTTCCCACCTAACAATGACAATGTCAGAAGATGATTGCTGTTTGCATGGGAATCACCATACTGGATTCAATCAATGGCCTCTGCAAATGAAATCAATACCACATGTTCTAGATGAAAGTGCACGAGTTCCGCTGAATGAAGAATTTTGCAATTATGTACCCATAGATAAATTCATTCTTTAGCGCAAGTTCTAGCCCCAGATGTACAGAATAGGGGAGTTACTGTCTGGGGACTCCTGTTTTCAAATCCCTTCCAGGGAAACGGATGCAGTAAACACTAGAGGTACCTCTTCTTCTTTGCACTTTGCATACTCTTTCCCTTGTGGCAGGAAATTCTGGCTGCGTAACAAAGCATCATATTGTAAGTTTAACTTTGATTCTGCCTTTACTGCACCCATTTGCTGTATAAAAGACAGATCTTAGCAAAATGTCAGGCACTTACCAGCTCCAGAATTGTAAAGGTATGTCTTAGCCCTGACCACGAAGAATGGTCCCAAAGAACACACCATTTAGAAACTCCTTAATCTTTCTCATGTCCTCAGCTTTGTTTTCTGTCTCAAATGTTGCCCATGCAAAAGAGTGCCTGAAGCACAGCTGGCAAGCAGGCAACTTCAAGGTACTGGGAAGCATGTATATGTAGTAAATCCTGTGGCCTAATACTTTTATAAGGTAGGTTTATACTTGCTTTGCTAGTCTTAATTTATTTTGAAGGGAGACTGTTATAAGCTAGGTGCGCAGAGGCATGTTTGTACTGGGAGATCTTATATCAATTGAAAAAAAAAAAGTATCTTTGAAGATATGGATCATACTGAGACTCTCCCATAGTCCCAAGTTGTGGGATTTTGAAGCCTCAGTTAACGTTGGTTGAGTGCTTTCGAATTTGACCCACAGCTGAGCTGTTTGCTTTCACTTACTGGATGCTTCATTATAATAGGACTTACAACATGCACTCTCTTATTCTAGGAAACAGTAAGTGACATTAATTTCCCTTTAAGTAGATGCGTATTACATATAAATTCACCATCATGAAGTTTTGCAGACCATACACAATAAGCCTTTCCTCCATTAATTTTAGTTGGTATACCCGAGCAGTAATATTTAAACTAGGACTTGATTCTACAGACGTTGAATTGATCTTGCTGGGTCAGCATTGGCTCCAGCTTCTCCTTGCCACCGGTGAGGTTTTTCTGCCATCTCAGCTGACAGTGCTGTCTCAGTGTGTGTGAGGACAGCTTGGGCACTTGTTTCCACTTTGGGCATGATGAGCGGAGATATCTGCATATGCTTGCTTGTTCACTAATTGGTTTTTAAGAATCAGATACAGAAAAATTGGCACTGAGGGTGTTCCCTGCATAGTTAAAATGACTGCTGGCATCTGGCCCACCTTTCTGAGAGATCAGGTTCTCTGTCTTTTTCTAGTACCGTATTGAGACACAGCTAGCATAAGACTGGCATTGCCAAAAGGCAGCCAGAAGGTCCAAATGACCTTCAAGTGTCCACTGAAGTTTGGATAGTTAATGGGAATGTCCTTGGCTAATGTATCCATGGGGATTTTAAGGGGCATAAACACTTCTCTGATGAATAAAATGGAGGAGTAAGCTTGAGAGACCAGTACTTGAGAACGGGAAGAGTCTAGAGATAATATAGAGTGGTGTCAGGAAATATTACGTATGTAGGCACTTGTTAAGGGGCCAGGACATTGAAGGAAAATGAGAGTCTCACACAGCAGGATAGCTGCTAAAATATGTGACATAAGAAACCAGGTCTCCCAGAAATATGGAAGGATCACTGTAGTGTACATAATTACAGGGATGAGAAACCACTTTTGTTCCAGTAGAGGTAAAGAAAAGTTTAAGCTCTGTGTAGGATGTCTGTATGTCAGTTCTGTTGACTGCATAACCACTGGGAATGAGTCAGCTGGAGCTGACCAGTAATGTCTTTCCCCAAGCCATGCCAGCTCTAGTCTGGGCAAATCAAGAACGTGTCAGCCTGATGGTACGAGGATGAGTAAGTCTGCAACACCTAAAAGCTGGCATGAGAGAAGGATACTGCAGTTTCCTGCACAGCTGGCATGTCTCTGCGGCCAGCAGGCTTGATGCAAGCCAAGAGCATAACCAAATGACAGTATGAGTTAGAGCCTGGATGTTCAAGTGCAAGGTTTTCACGCAGGATCCTGTCGGAGGTAAATGGCCTTTGTGCCACTGTAGGAAAAACCTGGCAACCACGAAACACCTACAAATAACCACCTGGTTTATTGTCTTACGCACCACACTGCATGACAGCTCATCTGCGTGTGGACTAGAAAGGTTTTCTGGAGAAATTTAAAAGCTGTTCTTGGTGAGACCAGGAGACTGCGGAGGTAGCAGCAGAAGAAGCAGGTGTGCGTGGTACCCTGTAATCACTGCTTACAACAGCTTGTTTAGGTGGCTAAAATGGTACGAAGAAATGGTATCAGCTCAGCATTTTCTTGTCTGAGCAGTTTCTTGAACAGTTTCTTGTGACTTGTGTTGGAGAACTGGCCTGGGAGGAGCAGATGGGGAGAGTGGATTTGGAAGGAGCTTTGCCAAGCTCCTAAATTTCTAGGTTGAGTGTTTTCCACTTCTTGTTTTGAGACGATCTTTGTTCTTTTCAGTAATCCCCTCATTTTCATGCTCTTCATACTTTCCTGTAAAGAAAGAATTTATTTCCAAGGAACCACAGGTTGTGCACCAGTCATTAAATAGTGACAACTTCTGGCTTAGCCCTTTGTAGACTTCTGACTTACCTTGTGTGTTGTATTTTGATTCACTAGGAAAAAAAATATTCTGCTACATCAAATAATACAATTATAACAATGGGATATTGTTTCATAGAACAAAGTGTAATAATTACCATCTGAACAAATTTGTCAGCTTTCATTAGAATTAAAATGCACATTCAAATGGAACATTATTTACACTACAGACAGCTGAATTTAAAATACACCAGCTAAGGTCCTTTTCCAATTTTCTGAAATTGGAAACCAGTGTGTTACATTGCATCATTCCCTGCGAGTATGAGGCAGTCTTTCAGGGTGGAAACTAATTCTGCCCGGCACGTCTGCCCTGTGATGTGCAGTTCCTGCCTGCTGGTTTGCAGCGCAGTGCGCAGAAGGCAGAGCAGATACTTCTCGGGGTGTGGCTCTGCCCTGGCTTTACCTGCAGCCCCTCAGCTACATAGCACAACTGTTAATCTTCCAGTGGCCCACACAACACCTCCCTCAGCCATCCACACCTGAAGGCGCTAAGGGAGTCATAAAACAAGCTGCTTTCTTGGGTTGCTAGGGAGTGGCAGCATGAAAGCTCTCTTTGGAGTGGGATTATGGGATATAAGCCCTGCACCTACGCAATCCTCCACATTTAATTTCCCTGATTTATTAGTGTGAGCTTCTTGCACCTTCAGGGATAGTGTATTATCTTCCGTTTTTGTAAAAGGGGAATACCCATCGTTCCATCCTCCGTTTGCTGACTGGCAGCCAGAGCAAAACCGATGGCTATGGAAGGTTAAGCGGTGGGTTGGTTGCAGAGCAGAGCTTGGGAAACAGATTGAGCTGCAGTGGTATTGCTGCGCCTTTCAAACTTTCCAACTAAAAAATGCCTTGGATACAGTGGGGATTTAGAGCCCTTCAAGTCCCTTATCGCTCCACAACAGAGAGAAATTTCCAAGAGGAGCTTTAATCCAATGGCTGGGACTTCAGGCTCCCAGTTCTGCAGGGATGCTCGGAGGGAGAATTGTTCTGACTGTGGCTTCCCGGGGTTTGAGGCTCCCTGCCCTGTTGCCGAGGGTGTGCCCTGCCCTGGGGGTGCTCTCCAGGATGAGTGCCAGCAGGAGGAGTCTCGGGCAGCTGAGACAGCTTCTGCTTCTGTTTCACCTGGGCAAAAAGGGAGAAGAGAGATTCTCCGGAAATGCTTTGAATACAATTCTGCTGTCTCATGGCAAATTCTGACTTCTGGTCATCTGAAGTGGGTCAGTACAAATCATTCTCTGTGGGCAACCACTGACAGCCACAATGTGTTTCTGAGGGGCTGTTTAAGAAAATGGTAAACTGAGGGGGAATTAGCTGTTGCCTGTTTGTGTTTTCAGTGGTGCAAAATGCAGCTTTGATATTTCTCCATGGCTGTCCCAATTTCCACTTAAAAGAAAAAAATAATCTTTTCAATAAAGAGGCTCCTGACAGGCAATTGTAACGCTGGCACAGATTTTCCTTTCTCAAAATTGGCTCACTTAAGCGAGCCAAGATTACAACACTTTTTGGAATCTATTGGTCAGAGGTATGGAGCTGGCTTTCTTGTAAGTTTTCTAGTTCTTCTTGGCTTGGGACAGAGTAGGGATGCCAAAAGGTAGAGGCGTAAAAATCTTTCCTTTTGAAGTTAATCAAATAATTCGAACATTTCTCACCTCTACCTTAAGACTGTTGGGATTAATCCAGTGGCATATGGTAACCTTGAAAGACCTCTAGCATACATATCAGAGTTGTCTCTCTGGTTTTAATATGTATGAATTCTCCCCTGCAATCTTTCCTCATTCTTGATGACGTTAACAAATCACTGTACAGCTCTGTAGTATTTCTCTAGAGATTCCCCAAAGCAGCAGCAGCCGTGGCCATCTGAAGAGTGCTGAAAGATTGTGGCACTGTGTGTGCACTCTCAAATCTGTGCATTTGCAGGGTGACGGGAAGGCCTGAGCAGGGAGCCTGTGATGAAATACTTGGGCTCACACATGAAATGTAAAATTGCTTTCTTTGTTTGCAGCCATTCTTACTTTTCAGCCTTGCTGTTTACATGCAAGGTAACAGGGAGAAAACCTTAAAATGACTCTGGGAGCACCATAGGGAGAAATACAAGGACGGGTTTTTGGAACTCTTGAGCTACAAGACATGTGCCTGTCCTCCTGAGGAGGCCCTGTTGGGAGTAGTGTAAAAGCAAGGGACGTGGTAGAGTTGGATGGTTCAGTGCTGGGGTGCAAACCTAGGAATTGGTGGATTTATGACCAAGTCGTCGTCACTGCTTTGCCACAAACTTCCTCTGTGATCCCACGCAAGTTGCTAAAAGTTTCTGTGACTAGGGTTGTGAGTTTTGAAATATACATTTTAAAAAGGCCATTTCAAAAAAAAAAAAAGGCCACTATGTTGGAGGAGGCCAGCCTGTTTATACTTGCACAGTAACTTGAGCAGCAACTGGTTTGTCCATAGTTAAACTTGCCAGACTTTTAGTTCCTAACCTCAAGAACAGGACTAATTGTTTTTCGTCACCTGACAAAAAGCGTTGAGAGGATGAAAGGCTGTGAAGTTGCCTTTAAGTTCAAGTGTGGGGAGAGTGGAATTATAGAGAAACGGGATATGTCGCACTGAATGAGGGAGGTGAAGACAAAACCTTCATCCATGAAGATATTCTCCCACGTTGATGCAAGACAGTGAAGGTAAGCCGAAGGAGGGGGGGAACAGGCCATAAGCAGCATCTGAATTACTGGTTTTTATCCAAAAGAACTGTTAAGTCTGTAAGATTTTAATGGAAAAGACCTTTGAGGTCATCTTGTTCCAACACTGGATTATTGGGATCAGAAGGCACAGAGGTCTCAGACACTCGGCTTTGCTTTGCCACCCAAATAAGGAGTTTTTTCTGCTCCTGAGGTAGGAGGATTTACCCACTGAGCTCTTGGAGCAGCAAGATGAGGAAATCAAAACAGCAGAGATGAACGAAGAAGTTAATGTAAAAGAAAAACAGATGCAAGCCTTCGCTTAAGAAATAAACTGATACAGAACTAATTTTTTTTCTTCCCCTGAACTTGAAAAACAATTCTAGTCATTGTGATTATTCCTTATGGGTTTTCTGTGGCTGGATGGATCCAGAATAAGAAAGTTCCGAAGCTCTTCAAGAAAGTTCGTTGTGGTATCGGCCACCCGGTAGTCCAGATTACGGCTGCAGTTAAATTCAGATAAAAATCTGTACTTGCTTTGATTCAGCAAAGCAATTAAGCATGTGCTTTAGATCCACTTGGGATTTGAGTGTAACCTTAAAGTTAAGCATGTACTTAACATTTTGCTGAGCTGGGGCCTGAGTCTTTAACCCTTGCTAGAATATAAACTCCTTTCTAATGAGTGTTGGCGTATAATAGGCCTGTTCCTCGATGATGTTTGATTTTTTGCAACCTAGAAGTCTTTCTCTCAGCTTCAGTGGGCTTTGGATCAGGGCCCAAGAATGCAATCCAGAAATAATAATTTACCGTATTTACATTGCATGTAAATTATATATGAAGAAATGAAACGGCATAATGAATCAACCACAGGGGCTTTTCTTCCACTCTGATACCAGAAGAGAAAAAGCCTGTAGGCAGCTCACAACTTTTCTTAGTAATACTCTTGAGCCCTTCTCTTATTAAGTCTTCTGTTTTCTCTGGCAAAGCCTCCCCTAATGTTACCCTCAGTACAACCTTCTTAGTCCATAAATGAGATTTTGATTCTGCTCTTATTAAAACGTACCATTGAGCACAGGGTTTACTGGTGGGAAAATCCCATTAAGTGTTTCTGAAATACCCTTTAACTGCTTGATTTTTAAGATGATAGGCAAAACTTCACACTCCTCACAATTATACGTACAATAGCTGATACTTACATTCACCACTCTGGCAATATGAAGGGAAGAAGGTAGATATCAAGTCTTGTGTCTTAATGCCTTTGCTCTCTGAAGGGTGTGGGGGACCCTAATGTTAATATAAATTGGTGCTTACTGAGATTTCGAACCTGTCCTGTTCTGTCTGTGAGAATATATTAGTGGGATGAAGCAGTCCAGGATCCAGTCCTTGCACCTTACAAATTGTCGTGGTTTAGCCCCAGTCGGCAACTGAGCCCCACCCAGCTGCTCGCTCACTCCCCCCCCTCGTGGGATGGGGGAGAGAATCGGAAGGGTAAAAGTGAGAAAACTCGTGGGTTGAGATAAAGACAGTTTAACTGGTAAAGCAAAAGCCGCACACGCAAAGCAAACCAAAGAATTTATTCACTGCTTCCCACTGGCAGGCAGGTGTTCAGCCATCTCCAGGAAAGCAGGGCTCCATCACGCGTAACGGTGACTTGGGAAGACAAACGCCATCACTCCGAATGTCCCCCCTTCCTCCTCCTTCCCCCAGCTTTATGTGCTGAGCATGACGTCATATGGTGTGGGATATCCCTTTGGTCAGCTGGGGAGAAAATTAACTCTACCCCAGCCAAAACCAGCACACAAATGTAAGAGTGAATCAACAGGTACAAGCTGGAGCTCATAAAACAAGGATATATTTTGTATGCAAAAGGCTTCGTCTTTAATATGTGCAGTCTAGGGGGCTGTCTGTTTCTCTATAGTGCCACAGGTGCATTATGTGCATTCTAGGTGCTGCATGGCTCCTCACTTTAAGTGGCTGCTTATATGCAATGAAGGGCTTTCTAGGCAGAGCTTCTAGTTCGAAGAGATTAAACAGAGATTTTGCGATAGTTTCGACGACTTTCATCACTGGAGTCTGTGGCTCTGTTTATTCCTTTGTGGTCTATGTTTTTTTTGCCGAGAAACATCTCGGTGTTTTTCCTCCTTTGTTGTCATTCTCTGAGATGGGTGATCCACGTTCCTTCGAACTGGATTTGGGGAGCCTCTGAATACTTTTAGCCTGAACTAATGCTTCGGATCTAATCTCTGGGAGTGGGTTTGAACTGAACCTTTGATTCAAAATCCATTCTTTGGGCTAGGTAAAACATGGCTGCAAAATGCATAGCTCTTCTTCTTTTGCCAGTTATTATTACTCCATTTGGTGAAACATTAGAGTAAGAGTATATTCATAAATAAATTTAAAAGGATTAATGCATGATGAATAGACTGTGTAAGCATATTACATGCATGGTTATTATGTGATATAGGTGATCATAAGTCATGGTTAAATGCAACCTATTGACCAACTGGACTCTATAAAAGTCTGTAACAAGACATTAGCCACTTGTTAACAGAGCTAGTAATCATTTATTGATCTTACATGCAGTATTTATACATCCGCCACCCTAGAAAGTGTGGAATTCAATTCCAGGATCTACTTTCAAGTCCCACTTACTATAATGGGTGACACAAATCTCTCACTTATGTATGTTTAACTGTCAGATATTGTCAGGACCGGTAATCGGTGAATGCTGTCCTCAGGTGCATGATGGTCTTGGGCTGTAATACCATGAGTATTATTAATCCTGTGTTGCTTGTGTTGGAGCTATGCAGAAGGAAGTAACTCATTTTTTGTGAAGCATGTTGATATTTTTACATTTGGTTTTGTTCAGATTAGAAATTAAATACCTAGATTTTGAAAATCTTCACTAACAGGTATCGAGACAATCATCAGGGGCAGTCCAGGTGATGGGCTTCCTGTGAGACCAGGACTAGAAGTCTTCAGGTCCTCATTTCTGCAGAAGTCCAAATAGACCGGTCTGCCAAGGCTCAAGCAGATCTCAAAGCTAACGTGAGAAATGAGGTAGACTAACCCATCTCTGCTGAATCTTTCTGTTTGAAAGAACTAGTAATTTCCAAAAGAAGTATTTAGCTTGAATTTTTCTACCAATCTCTCTTAGTCCTGTCCAAACACACATGAGAAAGCAGAGTGAACTAACCATCCCAACGTAGTGAGATAAAAGGCGAATAAGATCCCCAAAAGTCAGAGTAAAGGTGTTAGAAATACTCCAGTGGCCAGAGATTTGGTAATCATCTCCCTTTAAGAGATGGGTAGCTGATGTTAAGAGAGGGTCAAATGGTCAGAGTGGGCTAGGCAGCGAGAAGGAATAAAAAGGTGAAAGGTGCAGGAAAATGAAAGAGAAAGGAAGACAGAAATGAGTGGGGAAAGGGACAGAAGCTGAAGGAATCACCCTTGTTAAAGTAAGGCAGTGCAATAATAAATATCTTGGAAAACCCATAATGCAGTCCTGCAGTGTGGAATGACGTTATGAAGAGGCCTGCATTTCTCTCCTCCTCCTTCTAGTATGAGAAAGTAGTGATTTTATCACGAGAGTGAGAAAAAATGATGGAGTGGCACATCCATGAAGCAATATGGTGAGGAAATAGAAGGCGCACAGCCCTGGAGGCTCGGAGAGGATGGCCCTTATTTCTCTGTCTCTCTGTGTTCCTCTGGCTCTGGGACTCATAGCGCACACAGCCCATCTGATTTAATAAAGGCAGGAAGCAAACAGTGACGGAGCCATGAGAGACTGCAGATAGGGGTTGAAGACGGGTCAAACTCATTAGTCATATGATGTGATGTAGTGTGTGGGGAGGGGGAGAAGCTTTGAGGCTTAAGAGGAGTGGAAATAGTTACAGCACTCGAAAAATTGATGTTAACATAGTTGACCTGAATGCTGTGCTGCAGTGTGACTTTCAGGGGTAAGGACAACATCCTGGCCTTTCATCCGTTCCGTTTTCTCACTTTGGGACATGATTTTACAGTTTCATTTTTTACAGCCTTTTTCAATATTACTAAGAGATGGCTGTATTTAGTGTTTGTAGCACACAGGGACCCAAATCAGGGGTCCCTGCAGGGCTATTGCTGCTTCAGGATCAAAACATCCGTCCTTCTTCAAAAACTGATGCTTCCTCCTAGTTGTGGCAGGGCCCAAGCGCAGGCTTCTCAAACTGTGTATGCCTCATTCAGCAAGACTTGAAATGAACCTTTCACTCGCCTGCAGAAGTCCTTCAGAGGATATTTGTTGACCATGGCAAGTGATGAAGCATAAATTAGAGAGATAACGAGGGAGAATAAGCACAACCACAGCCCACACATTCGGTCCTCTTGCTCTGTGAGGAACCTAGGGAGAGATGCCAGGACGGCCACTCTGTTCAGCGGAGTTTTCCATGTGTCTTCGGAGCAAGAGCAGCAGGGGCAGCTACCCTGGTGCCGAGTCTGGGGGGAAGGTGGTCAGTTCATGTCCAGTAAGAGGGTGCCTTGCTTAATGCCTGTGCCTCAGCATGCCACAAAGAGCTACAGAATCATCACAAATATATGTCACCACCGTAATTAATGAACCTCCCTAAATATATATTCATTAAATGCACATTAATATTTTAAAAAGTGGTTTCCATTGTTCATTCCAGGAGGAAGTTCCAGAATTCTAGGAACTGTGTTGCATTGCAGGACAGACTTTGCTCATGGCAACAAATCTATTTATTTCTAATGTTGCCTTTTTTTGATTGAAAACAAGTTTGTTTTTTTTTTTAAATATGAAACTAAAACCAGTCATTATAGGCATCACGTCAGACAACAATGAGAACAGATCTGAACTTTCCCTCAGAGACGTTTATTGAAGTTCAAGGGTTTTTTATCACTCCCTCTTTCTTGCTGTGGAAGGAAATCCTAAAATAGCACAGTCAAAACTTTTTTCTCAGCATGTTTCTGTTGCAGCAAGGAGTTACAATTATTAAGTCATAAAGGGTGCAAAAATGCAATTTTAAAGTGAAAATATTCTCCTAATTTTTCTCCTTTCTAATTTCTCTGAAGTTTTAAAGACATCTGCAAAATTCAAAACCTTACATACAACTCCTGCAGCTGGCTAGAGCAGGTCATGTTCCCTGAAGTCTCCGTTTCTCTCCTCAGTTAAATAAGTAAATTCAATTTGGCAAAAACTCAGCCTGTACTAAACATTATGAACTCAACAGTCCTAAAGATAATTTTTCATTCTTCAATGCCTCCTCCATCAGTATTGTCTCAAATAAATGGGCTGATAAATGAGAAGGATCAGGCTGTTAGCTGCTGTAGGATTAGTAAAACCATGCAGATTGACACCCTCTGAATATCTTGTCCCCAGTTTATAGCAGCATCTATAGTTTAATGCGATATCTTTCATAGAGTCTTCTCTCTCCCAGGGCTACCTCATCAGAGCTCTGCAGAAAATGGCAAAATGCCTTCTGTGGACCTTTCGGGAACCAGAAGACTCACAACTCGCCTCAGGCTTCAAGCGCTGGCTCTACCTAGAGTAGAGTTGAGACTGACAGAATATATATTAGGCTGACTGATGGAGGAGGGCTGTATTTTTCATACTTGTGCAGTGGTTACAAGTGCTAGTGATAAATGGCGAATTAATGCTTATTAGATATGCTGAACGGTTTAGAGCTGCAGCTGAAATCCTGACAATGTAGATACTATCAATTGATGGATTAATTATAATCTCATAACAAGGCCTACATGGACCAGACTGTTGGAAATGCCACATTTGGAATAGATATCGTTGCTTGTTTGGCCTGCTCTTCATTCAAATACACCAAAGGTATCAAAACAATGGACCAAGCCCGCAATTGCAGCAGAAATGACATAGCTATGGATATAGGTTCTGGCTTTCTCCATGCACCAAAGTCTGGTTCCTGCCTCAGGTAGGAGGTCTGTGTGTAGCTATAGAGTTAGGGTTATGAGAGTAGAGTGAACACTAAGCCTGGTGTGCTTTGAGTACCGTGATGTTTTGTCATCCTGATGCTTGTGATGTTTAGGCCGAACAATTTAGCCATAAAACAACATACCGTTTAGCATGTTTTTTCCTTATCATCCTGTAATCTACGTTTACCTCAGTTTTCCTCTATTGACAGTGGCAAGACCCTATTAGTCTCTTTATATTGTTTTAATATATTATTATTTTACTTACACTGTGGTAAGGCACCTGCAGCATTCTGGGAACAGATGCAGATCACTGAACAGTAATGATTTGTGCTGTAAACTCTCTCCTCTGTTGTAATTAGGGTTTTCTCCCTTCCTCCTTCAATCCCCTGGACTAATGTGTCCTCTTCGCCACCTTCGCTAAGTCAGACAAAGATGTTTCTTGGAAGGTCAGTGTAACCTGTAGGAAATTCCTTCTGTCTCTGAGCTGGCTCATTCATCACTAGTCATAACCATTCTGGAATGTGAACTCGTAGTCTGTTATCTGGCTACTGCTAGTGATGATGCCTGGAGACGACAGCTTGGTTTTCAAAAGCTAGGTTGACCCTGAGGGGCGAGGAAAACTTGTTTTGACAGAGCAAACATGACACGGAAGCAGTGCAAGTGCCAATATGTGCAGGAACAAGGTGTTATTTTCGCAAGGTGGATTTTTTTTTCCCCCAAGTGGGGAAAACACAGCAATGTATGGGAAACAAAATATTCTGTGTGTTTTTTCCTTCCCCAAAAATGCAATTAAAGCAGAAAGGCTATCTGTGTGTATTTTGACTGAGAGAAAAAAGAATGAAACAGCTTCATCTGGGAAGAGAACCAGCTGTGTCCTTCTCTCATTCCTCTGTCCTGGCACAGCAGTGGACCAGGTGAACGCTGCAATGGTTAATGAGTTATTGGTCCCGAGACCTATCGGATGTTCTGCCCTTTTACTCTATTCCCCTTCCCCACTTGCCCATTTGGAGTATGATCTCTCTGTACGGTGTCTCGCGCAGGGAGGCTTCTGTCCTGGTTGCCGCTTCTTACACTACAGTACTATAAAGAATGACAACAATCTCAACTCTTGACCCTGGTGCGATTATTGTTCCTACATGTTCTGCTTCCCTCAAAGACATAACAAAACAGATGACTGTGTATATTTTAAAATGTCAGACTGACATTGTGGCATTAATATAGTTTAAGCCAAACACTGCCAGTTAATTGCCAGTTAATGCACTTCGCTTTCGACAGTCTTAATGTCTTGCATTCTTTGTTTGTGGTGCTCAAAGTCATGTGGTTCCACGACACCCTTGATTTTGCTAAGCCAGGGTTTTCCAAATGTTCCAAATTTGAACAGCCAGATGCTTCTTCCTTCACTTGTGCACGGCCTGTCCTGTGTCTGGGGGCTGTGACTGTCACTGAGTGTGCCAGAAAGAAGGAAATGTCTCTCCTGCTGGAGCCACGGTATGATACGGTTCTTTTTTGAGGAGAGTGCTTCTCTGTGGGAACCAGGATTGTCACTAAACTGTGAAGGAAGAAGCAGAATGCTGAGGCAAAGCACCCCACAGCTAAGAATAATGTTTGTGAAAACCAAGAGTGGAATTTGCTTCTGGGGAGTAGCCTCTCTCTTTTTTTTTTTTTAATGACATCTGCTGTAGACTGGTTTTAAAGTACCTGATTTTGTGTGCTGCTAACACGCATGATGGACCTACATGGTGTTCTAAAATGTAAGTCATAAAGAAGATCTTGAGCCCTTTTAGCAGCAGCTTTGGTCTTCAGAAATGTGTGTTTAAAGGCAGAACCTGAAAATATTTATATAAGTAGACAAGTTATGCGTAGATATGGTAGTCCCTTTCGTAGTCTCTAAAGTACTACAGAAGTCTGAAGACATCTTTCATGACTTCAGTGTGAAGTTGAAAAACACTTGCTGAAGACCTAACAACATGCTGTGATTGTGGTAACTTAAGATGGTTTATGTTTTAATACTGACAACTCGCTTCCTTTTCATGCTAGAACCAATAATGACCTCGAAGTGGTGTCAAGGGGAGAAGCAGCATCTTTTCACGATCGGGGGGGAGAGAAGCAGTGGGAAAGTACAGTCGTGGGCAGTCCCATGCAGGATGCTCCTCTGTGTAACTCGGCAGTGTCCTCCAAGGTTAATTCCACTGCACAGCTGCACTGCTTGGGGCAATAAGGATGCGTTAAATGAAAAGGGATTTCCCTCTTTGGGAATCAAATTAGAGCAGTCCAGATCAGGCCAGCTCTTTTATCTCTTTCTCACCCCAACAGGAAGTTTAGACACAAGTCCCCAAAGGTCCTTTTCTGGTCAGAAACATCTGCAAGGCACTGAACTGAAAGGGGTGTGGGGATAGTCCTAATAGCCTTACTGTTAACTGTTGAGAAGATAGGAACTAAGTAGCAGTGTCTTGTGAGAAAAATGAGGTGGCTAAACATGCAGACACTAGAGATGCTCAGAGCCACGGATTAGTCCCAGGCACGAATGGCAGAACCATTCCTAGGGAGGAGAGCTGCCAGCGGTAGCACTCTCACTGCAGTAGCACATATGGGAGGCCCTGGATCTTTGACCTCTATGCAAAGATCTCAAAATAAGGAAGGAAAAGAAAGTACAGCTGAAACAAAACATATTTCTCTTGTAAAGTTTACTGTCTGAGCAGTCTGGGTCAGACACGATGTGTTCAAGAGAGTTCTTTGATTCAGTGTTATTCCATAGAGAAGGAACAAAAATAACTTCCTCGGAAGCTGAAAACGCAATGGCTGGCTGGTTACTCGGTGGGATTTTCAGCAGAGACCTAATTCCTGATAAAAATGAATGAATGTTGATCTGTAACTTGAGTGAAAGGAGCTGGTGGTCTCAGTCCAATCCTAATTAGATCAGAATTCACAGTATTAGAAAATCAGGAGTGACCTTGTTGCTGTTGTCAGTGGAGTTGTAACAGCTGATGGGGAATGAACCCCCCTGCCACAAAACTGAACTGCTTCTCTCTAAGTTAGGCCGTGCGGCTCAGCTTCCAGGAGAAGTCTGTTTCCATCACACAAACAAAGTAGCTGCACAGCGTTCCTCGTACTGGCACATCAGTCCTTTAGGTATGTTTGCTGGCATCAAGACTTGTAAGACTTTGTTCTTTTCCCTGTATCAGACCTATAAAACCCTCCAGGGACTAGCTATATTCACCACTAAATCCTATAGAACTGTCTGGTAGCTGATGTAGCAGAACCTCACTCCAGTAAGTGGCATAAAAAGTAGTGGTGAGGTGCCTTTCTCTTGTTTTTTTTACTGTGTGGACTAAAACCACCTTTTAAAATTGGTTCTGCTGAAGGTCATTTGAATATGGCCAGTGCTATACAAACCTCTAATGCTTTTTGCAACAATAATGCCTTCATTGTCTATGCAGCTAAATTGCAATCAGTAGAAATCCAGATGTTTGTCTGAAAGGGAGACCATGTCAGAGCATTATTTACCTTACAACTCACACCAGAGATGCTAGCAACAGCAGCACTTTTATTGCAGTTTTGGCATTAATCCCTGAAAACAATGGACCAAATTCACCACTGATAAAACTCCATTGTTTTAGTGGAATTACACAAGAAGAGACGTTGCCTGGTAGAAAGATGGTGTTGCACCTCTTATTGGAAAGGATGGAAAAAGATTTTGTCTCCTTTGATACAAACACAAATGGTCTTCTAATCTCAACTGGCACACGTGAACAATTATCAGCTTTTCAGAACCAATACATACAAAACAAGACAATAATCGTAAGATTGCCAAGTGACATCCTTAGGTCATTTCCACAGTCTTTTGTTGTCTTCTTTTTTTGGCCAGAATTCCTTGGGTCTCATTCATGTTGCTCTCTGTGCATCCCATCATTTATTCTGTTCGACAGCCAGCGTCATATACTGAGAAATCCAGCAAAGAAAGGCAGAGGTCAGACTTGTGACATCTTTTGAGCTATGTATGTTTATGTAACCCAGCAGGGTTCATTTCCATCAAAGATGGAAATAGCGTGTATCGCTGCTGCTGTGAGTTACGGTGGCAGCATGGTTGAAAGGGTCGGAAAGAACTGTTAGGGAGGCAGCTCTCTGCTGTCTGCGGGTCTCGTACTGTACTTGTCTCACGGGCTTCTGACGAGGGCCCGTTCTATTTATGTATTGCTTATTAGAAACATATCTGCTAAATAAATGATGGTGGAAAGGAAGAGTGAAAACCTGTAGCAACCCAGTGCGAAGACCCTGATACTTACCAGTGAGTGAATCTTTATGGTAGCTCTTCAGGGGTTGCAGCAACAGAGTGAAAGGAGGAAAAGCAATGAGACCATGTTGGGCGCATGCTGGAAAACTCGTGGAACTGCTAGGCCTTGTATGTGTGTAGAAGAATTTTAGAAGCCTGTTCCTGCTTTTCTTCCCAGACTTGGCAACTGTTTGATGCGTAGCCATGGCAGAGGGACCTCAGTCTTTGCTTCCAGTGGAGAGCAAATTGTCCGTTTCTTCTCCTAGCTCCCTGGTCAGTTTTTCTGAGCAAAGCATAGCCTCAGTTCTACCCACAGGAGCGGGCGCTTGTCCCTTGGGAAAGTGTGGCTAAGATGGACTTGTTGCCAGGGGCAGCAGGGTGACAGTTCTCCTTTTCTTGACATTTCGTTGTTGGAAGTTTCTGGCCTTTTCTGTGCCTTTCTGGAGGAGACACTCTACTAGAGTTACTCATGAAGATTTTCTGGACTGTGATGTGCAGGAGGTCAGATTAACGGAGCTAATTGTTCCCCTGATTTCCTAAGTTAAGATCTGGTAATAACTAGGTAGTTATTACCTGCTTCTGATTTGGCTAAGACCAGTGAGGTGACTCCTGATCTTAATCCTGACTTCCATGCACATGCTATGACACTTTCAATTAAATAAACCTGCTGGAAACAAAGATGAAACTTTCATTTATGAAAGTGTTAGGAACATGTTTTGTGAATGCTTGAAATATGCTTTGAGACCCATGCATAGAAGCTAACAGATGTATTCAACATACCAAAAACCCCACAATGAATAACTCTAAAACATAGATACTTCTAATATTAATCTTGTACTCCTCACGTTCTTGCCAACAGTAACAAAGGTCTATGTATGCTACCATCGTGGAAAAACAACAACACCAGCAAAACTGGAAAACTGGACACAAACTCACAGTTCATTCACTGGACTTTGCTATTACTTCTCATGGTCCTAAACGGGAGAGGAAGCCGAGATTTTCTTTAAAGACAAGCATTCACAGGTGACTGAAATACTGCTCCTTTATTTATTTAGTTAGTTAGCTACTTAAGGTTTGCTGTCTGCACTCCTGCTCTAGTCAGACTCCAGCAAATGAGGTAATGGTCTGTGTGAAGTCAGTTCATAGTATGTTCACTCTACCAGAACCTCCCTTGCAGATAGTAAATCACTGACCCAAACAGGTTGAAGACAGGTTGGTTAGATAACAGTTCTTTGCGTTAGATGGTAACTATCAGTCCCTACCACGATGAAGTCTGGCTGCTGAGTAAACATTCAGGGAAACATTTTTCTTCTCCTACAGAGCTTGCAGTCCCAATAGACAAGAGGCAAAGGGGGAGTCTGAAGAAAAACAGAAGCTAAGTTGCTCAGCCAACCGTGCTCATCCAGCCTGTGGTGGAGCTTGGACCTGAATGCAGGTTACCTGACTTCCAGTAAAGTGGCTTAATGTAGAGGTGCAGTATCGCTCTTACAGAGTATTTCTTCAGTGTACAGACCTGGGGAGACCTGAGTGCAGCTCTGGTTTAAGGTCACACAGGTAAATAGATGTGATGGCCTTGCATGAGTATAAAAGGTGGATCTCTCCGGGGAAAGGCTTGAAATGAAACAGCTTTGACGTGAACCGTAGATGACCAGGAAAGCAGGAAGTAGCCATTTCACATACAGAACAACTCTAGACTGGTCATTAGCTGGGCTGTTTTCACAGCATTTCAGCTGGCCTGGGAGCCCTACTGCTCCTTCGTAAGCATTCTCGTTCGTTCCAAAGTGATTCTGAAAACTATAAAAACTTTTTTTGGTGTAGAACTATTTCTCTGAGCACACATAGTGGTCAGAAAGCTGATTAAGACAGCCTGAGCATCTTAGCCAGTTACACAGCCATAGCTGCTTTCCTGCGACTGGAATTAAGAATCCAGACAATGGGTTCAAGATTTACGATTTCCACCGGGGTTTATGCCGCTGATGTTCGTTGTGCATCACGCAACATGTTACATCCCGTTATGAACTCTGTCAGGAGAAGAGAAAATAAAGCCATTGTCTCCTGGAAAACCCTGCCTATGCAGTCCCCCCTCAGTGGAAGATGTGAATGTGTAAATATTCCAGAATGTGATGTGTAGCTGGAGGCTATTGAGGTTGGTTTTGGGGAAAGGAGAAGGGGCTTAGGGTGTGTCAGTAAGGGAAGGAGAAGGTGTAATAAAGAAGTTGGAGATTAGTCACAAAAACAGGCTTCGGCCTGTAACTGAAGAAAGATTGTGAACAGATACAGGATGGTTCTTTTGCAGAAATCTTGACCCCTGGAGTCTCTTCTGCAGCAGGGTTATTCAGAGAGTGATTTTGTGAGGTCAGAGATTGATTCCAGGTTTTTGTCTTTCTTTGAACACTTAAATGGGCAACAGAATGTACAGAGGGCTCCATTCACCCCCATAATTACAATGCACGGGTCATTTGCTCACTATGCATCAAGGTGGTTTTTGGTCTTGCTGTCCTGCTCCTCATGGTGAGATACACAGAATGTCATTCCTGCGATAGGTCACGAGGAAATGGAATGAAGCTAAACATCCAGGCACTAGAGATTGCTCAGTCATGTATCAATCCCAGGCGTGAATGGCAGAACCATTCCTAGGGAGGAGAGCTGCCAACAGTAGCACTGTCATTGCAGTAGTACGTTCTCTAGCACATGGGAGGCCCTGAATCAGGGGAAGTTCAGATTGGGCATTAGGAAAAGATTCTTCACTGAGAGGGTGGTCGGTCACTGGAACAGGCTCCCCAGGCAAGTGGTCACAGCCCCAATCCTATCAGAGGTCAAGGAGCGTCTGGATGACGGTCTTAGGCATATGATTTAGTTTTAGGTAGTCCTGCGAGGAGCAGGGAGTTGGACTCAATGATCCTTATGGGTCCCTTCCAACTTGAGATATTCTATGAGTCTCTGATTCCATGCTAAGAATGGCACCTTCAGTTAAACTCCACTCTTTGAATGCCCATTGTAGGCATAGATGTACCCTCAGAAAGTATATCCAGAGTAAATTCAGAGCAGGTTTGTTATAGGTGACCTTCATGTAATAATGGGTTTGTTGAAGTAAATATTTTTCATCTTGGTGTAATGCAGTTTGTTTATGTGAAGGGGACACTGGATGGGAAGTAGAACAAGAGCATTCTTCCTGGTTTTACCACTGACTTGCTGTGTGTGACAACAAGTCACACAGTCACTTCCATTTTCCCTAGCTAATGACTGTTGAAGCCATAAATCTCATAGGGACTGCTCTACCACTGAGGAGTCCTCCCCTGAGTTAGTGTCCCAAGCACTACTGAAATATAAAGCTGAACTAATGAGGTAAACCTGTTCTTCTTTCTCTATGCTAAACTGTAAACAAAACTATGTCATTTTTAATGGCAATTTGATCATGAGTTGGGATTTTGTAATATATTATTTTCTTTTGGTTAAGAATGCAAAATCCCAGTGTTTTACAGCATCTGCTGCTGTCAACCCTGCCGTTGTCTCATTGACCACCAGTATATTTGCAAGACTGTTTGGTACAGTTTCTCAAAGTCCCAGTAACCATTTTGTGTGGCCTCACTCCCACTGATGTTCTGGAAAGCACAGCTGAGGTAGCTTTGGGCGTAGAAGCTCCCAATCGCTGGACATATGTGTGTAGGTAAGCAGCCATTCATTCCTTTTCTTGCAAGGATAGAGGAGAAAAACTGGCCGAATTCTCCTCCTCTGGCTCTTTGTTGTCCAGGCAAAGAAGATGAGGCTGAATGATTTTCCCATCCCTTGCCACCATAGAGTTTTTTCTATATATCTCAGGCTTTGTCATTATGGGATGGGTCATTGTGATTGTATGGGAAGTAGGGAAGGTGAGGGGATAGATGCTTCCTGCTGTACAGTGCTCTCCAGCAAAGGCACAGAATTTTACCTGAAGAGTGTATGCACTTAGAAATGCATTGCTCTAAGTAGAGCTGAGGGAAGTTGGAGATTGGAAGCATTAAAATACCACAGCGAAGGCTGCTCTTGCAGTATTTATGATCAGAGTGAAAGCAGAATGTACCAGAAAGCTTCTGTTGGTGTCTCTTAACTCTTCTCACGAGGTTTCCCATCCTTCATCCTCGAGAGCCTGGGATAATTTGGATAGACTTCAACTACACACCCAAACTTTGTGTGACTATCTGTACTGAACATCTGACCCCTTTTGAGGTTTGGACATCTTTGGGCAAATGGAATCTAACAGAGATAAAATCAGACTTTATTTTTCATGCCTGAACTTCAAAAGTCCCTATTTTGGTTAATGAAGCCGTGGCATGCTCGTGGGTTTTTGTGTGCCTCTGTATCTCTTAGCATGGCCAAATCTCTTGCTAAGAATAGTGCTCGTTGCCAATGTGCTGCCCATTATTTGTTCACAGATCCATCGCTAAATGACCCTGTTTTCTATTCAGATAGAAATGTTCTCCTTGCTTGTATTTCCTGGATACCGTATGGGACTGAATTTTAGCCCGTGGTGGTGTTTGCAAACTTGTGATTCGGACCTTTTCAGTTGCTTGTCCATTTGTATTTGTGCTGTGGAGTTTATTACCTCTCACAAGAAAAGCAGTTCCTCAGTTGCTGTAAAAGATTATAATTCCAAAGGCCTCAATTAAGCTATGAGAAATTATACTAGCTGAGGATTTAGATACTCAATGGGGTTTTTTTATTCCCCAATTTAAATTGAATAAGTGAAACAGTTACAGGAGAGTGAGAAATGACCATTAGTGAGTAGTGAGAAATTGCTGTTATGATTCTTCCACATCCTTTGTTTGTCATGCCAAAGGCCCTAAAACTTCTCTGGATATTCTTATAAATCATCTCAATATTTGCAAAATGTAATTGCTTCTTGAATTACACCAAAGTAAACTCACTGGGATTGATGGGCCTTTGACCTACAAATTGCATAGCTATTTATACCAGAGCGAAGTGGAGGTGAAATCGGACCTTCTTGATCTGGCAACATTTTTGCCTCCACTTAGAACTGATTTTATTGGAGGGAAATGACCAGACAAGATTTTGTACTTTTTATATGATTCAGTGAACCCTCGCCTCTGCCTGTAATGCAAAAGTTCAGAAGTCTCTGTACTCTGAGAGAAGCTAAGCAGATGTGGGGAAAAAAGAAACCACTATGTCTGGGGCATAGTCTTCTACTTGCTTACACCATTGTAACTCCACTGAACCCCACGGAGCTACTCCAGAGTAAACGGGGGGCGAGATCCGCACCCTTTCTGTGGGTTCAGACGCTCACAGATCCCCTCACTGCTGAAAGCGCGTTGTATAAACAAATCACGGACGGGACACGTGGCAGAGAGGAGGCGGAGGGAGAAAACAGACTAGACTGACAGACAGACAGGGGTCCGTAGACAGCCAGACAACAATTATAAATAGCACCCTTTTGAGGTCTGTTTGATGTGTTGCCCAAGGCCAGGTGGAAAATCTTTCCGTTGCTGCCTCTTCAACTAATCGCTTTCCCCTCATTTTTCAATAAAGATTCCAAGTTTGGTCACTTCTTTGGCACATTTGTTTCCCATTAGAATACTTTGTGCTATTTCACTGTGTTATGCTAGATAATTGCTCTAATAACAAACCAAGGAAAAGCTTTTGAACATTTTAGGAAGTAATTTTTTCCCTTATGAAAATTCAGCGAACACTGACAGAGATCTGGGGAATAGCTAAGGAAAGTCAAAGAAAGAGAGTGAGAGAAAGGGAAAAAGGACTGTATTGACTTTTATTGATGGTATTTCTGCACTTACATGTAAACCACATGCCAAAAATTTAATTGCAATCCAACTGAATATTTATATAGCACTCTATCATTTTCAAAGCTTTTTAATAAGTATTGTTTAAGTGAACCTCACAGTATCCTGTGATTAGGGACACAAGGTTATTGTCCTTCTACTGCTGCTGGAGAAGTCGAAACAAAGTCTTGTTTGAATGGCAAAACGGTTGCAAAGCAAAGATACGAATTCAAGAGGTCCTCACATTGCTGAACTTCCCCACTTTCCATATATTACGGGCAAGATTGTTCGAAGTGTCTCAGTAATTGTCTAACTCATGCTTCCACTCACGGCAGAGTGAGTTTTAGCAGAGTAGTGCAGGAGAAAACAATTAGAACATGTTTAGTACTTTCAATAACCTCCCCCTCTGTGTTTGCATACTGCCAAGATGCCTTTAAGAATTTAGTGTGGTCAAGGGGATAGGGAGATAAATAATATAAACCGAGGAAAGGAGGCTTCGGGCTGATTTACTGAAGCCTCTTAGCTAAATTCTTTCCACTCATAATCTGAAAGAGGTGGAGCTTTTTGTCTGCAGTACGTTTCCCATCTTACAGAAAAAGCTCCAAGTGCACTCAGTGCTCGAAGTTAATTTTGGGATACAGGTGTCTGAGGTAAGAGACCACTGTTGACGAGGGTGCAGGACACATGATGTCTGCCCTGGTCTGCCATTAGGTGTTGGGTGTGTTTGTGTGTGCCTTCTCCTATCACTTGGAGCTTCAGTTCCCCTGTTTCACAAAGAAGGAATGATGGCACTTACCTCCTTTGCAGAGTGCTTTTAAATCTGCTCTTTAAAAACACTCTGTAAGAGCTGGGTTCAGAACTCTTGGCTCCTCCCAGAACTAGCCTCTGCTCTTGTCTTAAAGCAGGATTTTCACTTATTTATTGTGTTCCTTTTTCCAAACCATCTTGATATTTGTGGTGGGAGGGCAAAGGAAATAAGAAAATAATCTTCTGCCAAATTTTATTTAACTTGACCTCTGTATTTGCTGCAGATGGCCCAGCTCAGATACCTTCTCTGTTGTGGTCCGTACTGATTGCATAGCCTTAGGTGTGGCCTGTCTAGATGCTGGATTTCCCTGTGAGCCGTGGTGGAGTCATCCTTCCACTGAGCCAGTCCTGCGGAATCCCGAACACCAGCACAGCTATTGCTTCTGCTGATCACATCACCACTGCTTTCCCCAGGGCTTTGTTGATGTCTGGTTTTGCTTTGCCTCTCTGTGTTGGCATTGAGTTTTCCTTAGTACCGCAGCTGCTAGATTACGCAGGCTTGATCCTGGTCTGGTAGAAGAAAGAAGGAGAGGTAATAAAAGTCATGTGTGTCTCCCCCTTTTTTCCCCTCCTTTCTGGGAAGCTGTTTGGACGTTGCAGAATACGTGGTAGGAGATGCACGTGCTGAATCCATGGGTAAAAGGGACACTGCAGGCTTTCAGCCACTTTTCTCTTCTGCAAATTCCTCACTGTGCAACCTCCGCCTGAGCAGCTGACAATCCTTTGATGACAGCCCCAGAGAGTTAATGAACTAAAAGGGCTATGGGTTATCTATTCCCAGAGATTGGGGAGCGTGAATTAAATGGTCTTTTGGAAGATGGGAAATAATTATTCTTCTGCTTCAAAGCCATGTCCAATTGAATGATGTCGCCAGCACGAATCAGCAATCACAATCACTGATGAAGACCCATTAAACAGATTGGGCTGAGTAATGCACAGGAAGAAATGTCAGGAGCATCTTTAATTCTGAGTCTCTCAACCCTACAATGGTCTTTTTTTTTTTTTTCCTTTTTTTTTTTTAACAGAAACTTTTTCAGTGCCTAGAGCTTTCCTATCTCAGCACTTTAAAGCTGGAAATAGCTAGGAATGTATTTCTGCACCATCCTTGATGGAAAAGCAAGGACTTGAGTAGCTAAGTTTCCTGGGTATTGTCTGGGATATCTGAAGGGTATTGTTTAGGATATGTGAAGTAAAGAAACCTTTTGGGAAAAGGCTTGGGCCGGACCAGTTGGGAGTTCCTCCGCTCCCAGCTCTGGTATATTGTTCTGTAGGGCACTTCCTTCTGGCAGAGGCTGGGGAAGGAGCAAGCTTCCCCAGGGCCAACACTGTTGTAGACTTCAAGAGAAGGGCGAGTGTTGAGTGATCCTTACTGAAAGAAAGACACATTCTTCTGTAGTTTAACTATGGCAAAAGTGACATAATGAAGTCAAACATTAGGGCATGATCATTAGGAGAATTCATTAGAAACGCCTGGCTGTACAATGAATTCAGTTGGAAGTTATGAACTATAACTCTTTAGTGTTATTGGAGGGAGGCAAATCTTATTACAGTGTTTTGCTTTTTCACCATAGGAGCTGTAACTTCAGGGAAGTTGTGCCAAAGGTAAACTTGGCCATTTTGCGCACATGCCAAAGAAACAGGTCGGTAGGTTGGGCAACAGGTTGATGGACGGGGTGAAGTCCAGCAATGTCCTCCAGAGAACAGTAGGTTACACAAACGGTAAAAGGAGACCGAGAAAGGCCCATATTAGGAATAAAGGAGTTGTCACTTGTGATCGGACCAGGGTCTACCTAGTTCACTAGTGTGGTTCTTACCAGTTAGTTGCTGATCTGCCTCCCTGTTATACCTCATCTTAATCCCTAAGAGGTCAAACCTGTTCTATTGCAACATTCACAAAACAGATAGGGGAAGGTTCAGTGGCACAGGTGTTTTACAGAAACGTAGCGAAAGACAAATGTTGCCTTAGGGCTGTACTAAGTAACAATCCTGGACTATTTTTGAGGATGATGGTCTGCGGTTATGGGAAGATGCTGAGATGCTCTTTCCTAGCAAACCCAGTCTGGAGCATCGTCAGACTCTGAGACCCTCAGCACCCAGCTGGGTTTCAGCTGTCCAGATTTGGACAGCAACAGTGTGGGTGTCTTCATCTGGGCTGACTTCACTGGCAATGGTGAAGAAGACATTTCTGAGGCAGTTTGTCTTAGAGGAGCCATCCAAAACAGGTCAGATGAAGTATGGTCTGGAAATGGCAGTTTCTTTCCATTTGTGATAAAATGGAGTGGAGTTTACTGGCTCAGTTGTAGCGATCCCACAGCAGATGGAAGACATCTGACCTCTAATCTCAGAACAATGTCTCAATTTTCATTTTCCTTCCCTCCCTGCAGCTACCCTCAGATTTCCAGCTGTCAAATCTGAAGAAAAGTTTGAAAATATGGCCGGAGTGGCATTTGCCTGATTCTGCAGCCTGTTTGACACAAAAGCTTCAACAAATGCAAACTGTTCCTCTCCCCTTAAAGATAAGATAACAGAGATGTGTACATGGGAGGACCATGTAGCTTCTCCTTGGCACTTGATTGTGCTTTACTTCAGCCTGGGAAGCAGTGAGGGGGATCTCCACGTAGACTGGTCGGACAGCGTGTCCTTAATACCAATGGTATATTGTTTGCGTACAGCATGTATAGCAATGTCATTTGTGTAAAAGCTGGTAAGTAGTAGTTCACTCAGCTAAAAGCTAGGGAGTGTTTACCCAAGTCTGGTAGTGCGACTGTTACTTTTCTGTTTATGGACGGATTGCATGTGTTACTCTATTTCCTGGGTGCTAATGAATCATGATTTGAAGACTATTAGCCAAAATGTATTTAATCAAGAAACAAAATCCACTGATGACCCTCATATCTGTGGATCAGCCTTTCAGATGTCCTGCTCAGTGCAGTTTCTAATGCGCTGCAGGGTGGGCTTCGCAGCAGATAGAATACAGCATCTTGCAATATAGCAAGAAAGGGCTTCACAACAGAAATGTTTATAACCTCTGAACAAAAAATATCGGGAGAGCACAGAAATAATTTGGGGACTTTTAGTCTGCACTGGCATACTCTGGTGCTGTGGATTGATATACCTGTTGGATCAAAGCTCCATTCTCCTCTATTGGATTTGATATATATTGGTAGTCCTGGTGTCCTCAACCCGGATGTGGGCACGTTCCAGCTCAATAGCAGGGGCGTTTGTATAAGCAGGATGGCAAACAATGCCTGCTTGTTTTGACTGTAGGTTGTTAAAATGCTGCTTTGGAGGTTGTGTCATGATGTTGGAATGCGATTCAGTGTGAAAGACACAGAAGTGTTTTAAAGGGGTATCATGCAGGTCCCTGCTCAGCTGCACGAGGATATGAGTGAAAGGCTGCAGGGCATTGCACTTGTATTCCACGTGCACGCTGCAGAAATGCAGTTCTTTCAACCTCTCTTTGGAGATTTTGTTTTCTGAAGTTCTTTAGCATTTCTTTTGATCTCTTGTGGGGTTTATCCACTCTTCTCTACCTTTCCCTTGAAAAGCAGTATCTGAAAACTAGATGCTACAGTTAGCTGAGAACTCACCTGTGCCGGAAAGAAATCATTCCATGACCTCCATTGAGTACGATGCTCCTGGTAATAAGCTGTGAGACTGGTCTTACTGAAATAATCAGACAAAAGCAGAGGGTTAAAGTGGGGGAAAAATAAATTCCCTGGAAAAAGGTCTATTGTGGGCAGTTAAATCCAAAGGAACCTCTTCTGCCTCTGAGAACTGAAATGACGATTATTGGAGGTTGGAAGAGCATTCTGCAGTAGAAACATTGTGTGCTTGTCCTGTCCTTTAAGTCTTTCCTAGACGTTGACTGTCACAGTTGGGCACAGGACACTGGGCTGAACTGTGGCCTCCGCAGACGTGACTATTCATATGACTTGAAAAATAAAGGAGACAGAGACACTAAGGAACAAGTGCCTTGTTCGGCTGCTCGTATGCTGGGCAGCAGCTTTGTCTTGTGGCCTTCCTACAAAGAGGAACAATTGAGGTTTTGGACAAATTTGTCCACCAGTCATACTGGACAGCTGTGCGTAGCTGGGCTAACGTTCAGTGGGGTTAATAGGATGCATTCATGAGTATGGCTGGATGGGAAATTTGGAGACGCTGGAAAATTGTCTTGTGCCAGATTGGAGTGAAAATCCTGAAAAACGTCATGTGCTGACAGACTAAATGGAAAAAATGTTAAGTTTTGCTTGGTTGAATGTTTTGTTTTGCCATCTCTATGAAAAGCTGAGAAAAAGAAAAAATCAAGATGAAACATTTCAAAATTTAATTAAACTGCACAAAAAGCTCTTTTGAACAAAAAGCAAATGTCTTCAGTGACTGTTCGAGCAGCATGTTTTGATTATTTCAGATTTTTTTCCCCCAATCTTTTTTTTTCTCTTTTTCTTTTCCCTTGGGTCTGGAAATGTAGTGACACCAAACCATTCCTAGAAAAAAGGTTTTGGTTTGGATGAATCCAAGTTTTTCAACAACGACATATTTTGCGAGAAAATTCCCTGCTGCTTCTGCTCATCAATAAAGTTGATGAGTTTAACCAGTCTCATGTCTGGCTAGGGGAAAAAAAGATCCCCCAGTTAGAAAAGTGGATAAATAATTTGGCACAAAGTCCTTCTCTGTTGACTCAGTTTACTTTGTGGACCCGGGCATGATTGTCATAATAAATTAAAGCATGAACATTCCCATTTGTCACTTCACCACTTCCTTTTGCTGCCTTCCAACATGTGTTAAAACCATTAGTTTTAACACAGAGAGAAAAGACCAGATGAGGGGAGGAGAATAATGCTAGAATTAAGGGGAAAGAGGAGAAAGGGGAAGATCTGCAGAGCGGAGTGAAGACATCACTGAAGCAGACACAGCACCAGTTGCGTATTTACGGGACATAGCCGTATTAAAGTCTTCGAGGTTTATCATCTCTCTCTGGAGGAAAAAAGAAGACGATGTTCTTCCGGGAGTCACTAATAACCACCCTCCAAATTCTCAGGGTGGCCCAAAATCTAAGGGTAGAGAAAGACTCCTCTCAGTCACGCCCTGTCCCAGGATTTTAATCGGTTGTGCACTGAACTGTTCACATGTGAGATGTTCCTTGCTGTCTCTTCAGTTCTGCACAGCTTCTCTTCGTTGCTCCTTGCCATCATCTGTGGTAATTTCCCAGAATCATAGGATCATTTCCTAAATTTCCTAAAGCTAAAGGAGGATGTGTTCAGATCAGGCCCCTTGTTGACAAGGTGTGAACAGATTAATGGCCATCCCATTCCACCTGGCTTCACAGGAATAGACTCGGCCCAAGCGGGCTTTCCGGGAATCCCCCACCGAACTTGAGCCCCTGCAGAAACAGAGGTTTTCAGCTTTGAATAAGAGCAGAGGTCAAATGCAGAAAGAGGGAAGGGGGCGTGTGTGTGTATGTATGTGTGGTGGGAAGCTCAGAAGAATGTAAGCTTGGGATTTGAAAGCATCACACTCCTGAATTATGATTATTTATTGTCATGATAGTGCCTAGAGGCCCCAGCCTCATTGTGCTAAGGACTCCACAGACATATAATGAAGAGACAGTCCCTGCCTTGAAGATGAATGAGGAAAACCTCCCTAAAGGGGCTGGGAACAGGTGTGGCATATATCCATCAAGCTGATGGAGCATGTTTACAAGGTGTGTATGTAGGCGTATGCAAGTGTAAGAGAGGCAGCAAGAGAAGGAGAAAGTTGGATGTCAATTTTCATCTCCCTGGCTCTAAAGAAGGGGTTTTACTTTTTTTTTTTTTAAAATTACTTTTATTCTCACCTTTCTTCTCCGGTAATGATTATCCACAGGTAAGATAAGAATTAACAAAAAAGTTCTAGTGATTTTGCTAAAAATCTGGTTGCTGAAAGACATGATTCAGTAATTCACTCTGTATTTTTAAGCAAGTCACTTCTGCTTTGACTTTTTTTAAAGCTAATTCAGTACCTAGCCCCCATAATGTCTCTTTAAAAATCTAGCTTTTTTATCTTCAGTTCTACTAAGTCTAAGCGAATAAGAAAGCAAATGAATAAAGAAATAAGTTTTTGCATGAGCAGCAGATTTAATGAAGCCTGGTTTCCCCATGGACTTGTATCTTGTGTCTTACAACTCAGATGGCTCGTGACATCTCTGTCCTTGCTGCGTCCCCCACCACGCTGGTGCTGGGCAAGGCATAAAACGTATTGTTTGGAGCTTTTGGGTAGGGACCCACTGCTGCTGCTGATGACAGGGAAGCTGCTGAGTTTTTACTGCATGTGGGAAACTCATTTGAAACCTCTGCCCCTATGTCAGATTTGTCCAAGATTGGACCGTGGGCCCAAAAGTTACGTGATCGGGGGGGAAATCAGCAAATCTACTGGCAACACAACCACAGAAGACGTGATTTTTTGGGGATGTCGGGCTAGCACTGGTGATCATTTACTTATAGCAACCTCCTGGAAACCTAGGGGTGAAAACTGCTAAACATTGAGGAATCCTGTGCTTGTTAAGGCTTAATGAAATAACTGCTCCGAAGGTCATAAAGAGAGGGGAACAGAGCATTCTGTCAGTGGGACATGGTGGTTCTTGAGTACTTTAGGGAGAAAAAGGAGCAGGAGAGAGATGTATAAATTTTTTTTCTGTTAGTTCTTAGAACAATCACCAACAAGAAGAAACTTAGCTATTCTTAGTTGCATCTAGGGGCTATGCATAATCTTCCCTGCTGAATTATGGAATATGATAGCTTTTATTAAATCCATTACAATTACAGCCTCTCTGATGCACAGGTTTAGAATATGGAATAAGTAGGGTGCATAATTTCAAATAAATATTTAAGATTTTGATGCGTGATACAGTTTTAGACTCTTAGGAGATAGAATTATATTTAGTTAGGGCTGTTTTCTTTTAATTCACACAAACCTTCCTATCTAGCTACTTAGCGCTGGATACTTTTTTAAAAAAATCTTCTTACTGGAGAAAAGATCATGGCTGTTTTGCCCAAGATTTTGGCTGTATTGGTGACTTGGGTCTTCTCTAAAGTAGCTGGGTATATAAAGTCAGAAAGAATTTTTTTGAAAGTTGGCACTAATCTTAGGATACATGCAACTGGATAAAATATTAATAAAAATTCTGCCAAAAAATTAGGAAATACAAAATTTGGACAAATTCTGTTGAACAAAGAAGTAGCAAGTGTATATTATTCCAGAATTTGGATTGTGTCTCTTCGCAGGGGGCACAGGACTGATAGGAGAACGGGAGATTTGAACATGGCTGTTGCCCGGGATCTCCAGCTAGCAGCTGCTGTTGGGTCCTTCGTGCTTGTGGACTTCCTCCCCTGCAGTGCTGCCAGCAGCAGAGTCATCTGGATGAGTGTACAAGGCGTGCCTGAACTCGGGCAAGTGGAAGCTCCTTTCCTTGGCCTTGCTGCATCCCTGCCTGGGCAGATACTGTCTACAGCCGTTAAGAGAGATGATGCCCCCTAAGCAGCACTGGTCTGAGCCTGTCCATGTGTTGCTAAGAATTTTTTGCTGGTAGCCTTGGCTGTTCAAGCTGACAGCTCTTTGCTGGCTACTCAGCAGCTCCCCAGCAATCTAGTTTCAGTCTCTTAGTGAAACTTACTCACTAAAGAAGTAATGTGGGAGTGCCATTGGCGTGGGAGTGCCAAGCGTGCTGCTCCTAGCCTCCTGGTAGTTGCTTCACAAAACCCACTAGTAATGGGAATACCCGATCCCCGAAGCAGCAAGGTCAACAAGGCAGAGTCGGAAACTCCCAGAGGAAGCAGGCAGGGACAGTTCACCGTTTCCCTTGCAGGTCGCCCAGACAATTGACACTGGAGCTCTTGAAGAGCAGCTAACCCCATGGCCTCTTTGTGAAGCGAGGATGGAAATTTCTGAGCGTGAGAGCAGGAGGGAAAACCCCCTCTGTATGATTCTGTATTCTTCCTTTGTCTTCCCCACACCTGCTCCCTTTCCTCTTCCGTTCTCCCCACCCACCCATCAAGAAGATGCTCTAGGTGTTGGCTTTGACTTGGCTGCCAATACTCTGCGGAGATGTGTTAATGATGACTGGCAGGTTTTAAAAGCACTGTTTCAACACCTTGCTGTCACCACACCTCATACTTCAGCAGCTTAGCACATGTTCCAAGGTGTTTAAAGAGCTTCCCGTGCAGCCCTTTTCCAGGCACTAACCTCTTGCCAGGAGCGGTAGCAGCTCCTGACCGCACTTTTCTGGCTGCGACCTTGTTAGTATTTGCCTACGACATGTAAATGAGCAGCACGGTCGTTAGCTAGCGAAATGTGTAATGTTTTCCATTGTGTGGAAGGCTCAGAGCTGACAAGACCGGAGCCTGTGTTCCAAAGTCTAAAGCAGTTGGCAGGTTTCTCAGTACCAGTTTTTTATGCCCCCAAGTGGGTTATGGAGCGGAAAAGGGGGTGGAGAGGAAAGGAGACGGAGGAATGTGTGTGGATGTGTGGTGGGGGGAGAGTTAGCGGGAGAGAAGGGCCATTTGCAAGCCACCAGCTTTGAATGTAAGTCGCGTGGGCCTTGCGGTGGTGCTGAAGGGCCTGTTGTACTCGTTTGATTGACTCTGGGCTTAATGCTGCTTGCCACTTACCAGCACTTGTCTTTGCTCATTAGCAGGGGGATTGTGGGCAAATATTTAGATATTCAAGAGAGGAAATGTTAATCTTTGCAGTGTTCACTGAATATTTAAATGAGGCGGCAGGCAGTTTTGCTCCGTGTTTGACCTAGACTTACAGTGCTGAGGAAATGCTTGAGTCTTGGGATGAATTTACAGCCTAGCACCTCCCTACTATTGGGGTTCAAGTCACGCGCTGAAATTCAGACCTTTTCAGAAAAGGCAGTGCAATCAGTCCACACAACCCCTACTAAATATAAATGGCGCAGAAGCTTTGAGCTGGCCAGTTTTAGGCACAGAGAAGGGCAACCCACGTGAAGTTGGAATGATATTGGCTGTGTTGTAGACCCTCTGCTCTGTAGGTAGGAGATGGCCTCGCAGTGAAGGTTGAAGATAATGATGACTAACAATTGTTGGTAGACTGGGCACTCAGGGTGCTCCTTTTGATAGAAGATGAGAAAAAACGAGACATTCTCTTAAGGTTTGGACAGGCAGATCTCCCAAATAAAAGTATGAATTAGGAACTTCATGGGTTTGGAGATGAACATGGTATTCGTGCTGGTCTCCTGATGTCTCTCATATTGATCTGGTGGATGATGGATAGACTAGCTATCTCCTTGGAGTATGAAATGGACTCAGGTGGGGTTAGTCTGCACTGACAAACTTGAAGCAGGTGATGAACATCACATGTTATTACCCAGAACTTCACTCTAAATGTACTTGATTTGGGTTTATGTCCCTTTTCATTGCTACCTTCTAGAATTATTCTAGACAACAAACATGGAAGCAGCAAAATCTAGTTTGAGAATGTTGCAACTTTGTAGGAAATGAATATTGAATTAGCAGTTCCTGATATCTGCACTTGAATCTTGATTATTTTATATCAGAATCAGATCAGGAATGTTCTGTGTAGGATGTATATCCTGTTTGAATTTTGGATATTTAATATCTACAATAGTTCCTTAGAGAAAAGCTCTAGGCTAGGAATTACTTATGGGAATAATATCACTGGCTAAGGTTAAAAGACAAATGTATCTGTATACGTCATGACAGATGAAGGGCCAAGAGGAGTAAATCTGGCGGCTGCTTATTTAATCCATGTTTTAAGAGAGCGTAACGTAAAATGAACGTGGTAGTAGCTTTAGCAACGTAAAGGAGTAGGTAGGTTCAAGCCAGATCCTTCCAGGTGCTGAGCATCTTCCCTGACCCAATTGCATTTCTGTGGATCAAAACCTCCACGTTTAAGGCAATTCAGTTAACCCAAAATCATTCTCATTGAATTTGATTCATTTACTGGGAAATTATTTACTTATTCCTAAATACAGTCAATGGCTACATCCTGACAGGGTGAAGCAAAAACCATTTTTTATGGATTTTATTATTGATGGAGTTCCTAAACACGCTTTCTTTATGTTTTCTGTCTCTCGTATTCCAGTAGCTGCTAGTCAATTAAATATTTCTCCAGTAAATTTGAGGCTTAGAGAATCACTTGAGAGTCGTAGAACTCCTTTTAGTGGGAATTAGAAGCCACTTACTGTAGGTTTAGGCACATCTGACAGTTCCACCCGTGTGCTGTTCCTGCGTTTGTGGCTGTGCCCTTTTACCTGGGATCTTTTCCTGTTTTTCCTTTGGCATTTTTCCTTTTGTCTTTATTACTCCTTTTCTTTATGTCATGTTGTTGCTGTAGGGAATTTTGGGGAGGACAGCTAGTTCTTGTTCCAGTCTCCATTTGACCTTCACTCCAGACAGGGGGTCAGCAATGCAAACCATGGTTTTATACTGCACGGGCCAGCTCTCCGCTGGAAATCAGAAGCAGCAGATACATTTCACTGAAGCCAACTCGCGAGCCAACAGATAGCAGTGACTGTAGTCACAGCCACAGCAACAGCTTTTAATCGTGCCACTGTACTCAAACTGGCAAGCTGGTGGTGATAGGCACAAGTTCCCAGTTTATACCATCTGGTTTCACTAGTCTTGGCTTTTTTAGATTGTCGGTGCCAGACTGGCAGAGCTTTTCCATGCGTACAGTAAATGGCTGCATGGGTTTAATTTTTGAAATGCCCTCTCCGAGTCTGCTCTCATTGTCAGACTTTTTTGTTGTTCTTCTTCCTGACTCACCCTGGCATTGTGTTTAGAAAACTCTGGCTCGTAGCTCTCCGCAGATATAGGACACTTGCTGCTCTAGGGAGTAACGCGGTAATGGGAGAGAGCATCAGAGAGTCTCCCGCAGTTAAATTTGTCAGCTGCACTGGAGTGCATCACAGCCAGCAGAGCACAATTCCTGGTACCGCTTC